>NC_056747.1:423161469-423241469 GCF_019279795.1 Protopterus annectens | reverse complement strand
CTGGTCATTACTAACATGGGCAACCGTTGCTCTACATAGATACGATCACAAGCTAATCACCTTGGAAATCCACATCCCTCCCACCCCCCAAAAAAGGTAACCACCATGAAAAACTTCTCCAAAGCTAACTTTGGGCTCCTAAAAACAGAGGTGGCTAACTTCACGACACCCATGCAAATGGAGAATAGCTGCATGACCGCCAAATCATACACCAGTGCACTGTACGAACACGTACACAAATGCATGGATGTCGCCATACCTAATAGAACTAAGATGCTCTCCTCAAAAAAAAAAAAAGGTAGCCAATTTGGTGGTGCCCTGCCATAAACAAACTCTACAACAGAAGGAGGAAACTGATGCAGAATAAGGTGAAGTCCCAAGACTGGAAAAACTCCCTTATCAGCCTCAACAAAAGGTTGAGATCCCTCATCAAATCCTCTAAAGCTAGCTATGAAAACAGAATTGCAGCAGATAGTAAAGACAACCACAAGGCCTTCTATAGTTATAAACAACAAAAGGAGCCAGCACCAGACCAGACACATTAGCAAATCCTTTATTTGAGAAAGAGAGTTCTCAGACCGGTTTCGGCACTAAGCCTTCATCAGTGACAATGCAAATAACAGTAAACAGTTTAAATACTAGTATGCTCATAGGTTGGTACTAGGCTATCAGCCCTAGGGTCTATACAAGCCTAGCCATAACAATTCCCTGGCTATTTCTTCCCACACTATTTACTTCCCTCATTTCCTGTGACATCATATTCAAAATTCTTTTTAAAGCTGTATTACAATTTATCATTAAGACCTGGTGTAAAAAGTGCACCTAGCTTAACAATCCATCTGTTTTATTTGCAATATCTGACCCATTTCCTCATTAGCCAACAATATGTTCCAATATTTACTGACCACATTCCTTAATAAATCAACATTATGACCATAAGTGGTTGTTAATCTCAATGTATTGGATTCCTTACACTTATCCTTCTCCTTGTATGTTAATAATTCAGACCTGGCCTGCTTAAAAGCCCACCCCCTGGCTGTCACAACATCCCCCATCCTGTAACCTCTGTTCAGAGATCTGCAAGTGAGATTATCCCTGGAGCTGTTGAAATCTTCCTCGTTCAAACAAATCCTTTTAATTCTTAAGAATTGGGATTTAGGAATATTTCTAACTGTGTGTGTGGGGTGCATATTGGAAGCATAAAACAAATTATTGTATTGGGGGTACTTTCTATTTACCAAAGTGTGCAAGGTGTGATCAGGCTCCCTCACAACCTTAACATCTAAATGGTTGATTTCCTTATGACTATAAGAAAGTGAAAATTCAGTACCCCATTTGTTGTCATTCAAATAATGCTCAAACTCCCTTAGATATTCAATATCCGCACTCCACACCATCCAACAGTCATCCAGGAATCTCCTCCATATATCAATCTCTGGCAAGTAAATGTTGTGGGTTTCATTATAGATCAGTTCTTCCTCTATAAACCACATAAAAAGATCTGCATAAATGGGTGCAAATGAAGCCCCCATGGCTGTTCCCTGGATTTGCCAATAACAGTTTCCTTGAAAATAGATTACATTCTTGGTTAGGACGTGCTCAGCCATACAAATAAGAAGTGTGTTGTTGCCGGAACATTGTCAGTTCTCTTTCCGTAGGGGTAAGACAATGGGTTCTTACTTTTCACACTATAAACGTCATGGAATGAATAAGAGACATTTGGGCTAATTAACCATCACAGGGGAGAAATTAGTGGGGTCTTTCCCTTGTGGGCATTGCTTGTCATGTCAATATATCTGTAAAACTAAACAGTTTCCAAGCCAAAACACGGATCGAGTATATGACATCAACTTCTATGCCAATTGTGGATCAGATTGGGTCACTTATTTGGCTAGTTGTACTTGTCCATCATTTTATGTGGGACATACTTCCGGACCATTACATTTGAGAATATCCGAACACATGAGTGACATCCATAATAATCCTTTTATAGGCACTGTCAGATACGCTCCACTGTCAGATTCAGATTTACTATAATAGATAAGGTACAGGGTGATAGGAAATGTAAGAGTGGTTGACTCTCTCTATTAAATTACAAAGAAACCAGATGGATTGTTAAGCTAGGTGCACTTTTTACACCATGTCTTAATGATAAATTGTAATAATGCTTTAAACATTTTTTTGAATGTGATGTCACAGGAAATGAGCACATACTAGTATTTAAACAGTGTTTAGTGTTATTTGCATTGTCACTGATGAAGGCTTAGTGCCGAAACTGGTCTGACAACTCTCTTTCTCAAATAAAGGATTTGCTAATGTGTCTGGTCTGGTGCTGGCTCCTTTTGTTGTTTGTATCAACATTTTGCTGTTGCACCTGCCATACCTGCAAGCGGCTGGATTGTAAAGACTTCTATAGTTATGTAAATAATCTCATAGGTTCATAGGTAGGTACTAGTCTATTGGTCCAGGGGCCTAAATAAGCCTAGCATACAAGGTTCCCTGGCTTACGCTGCCCAAGAAAGTTAATTTCCTATGCCCTTGTCAAGCAGAGCCACAGAAGTGATCCCTGGGTTGTATTTCCTATTTCCCATCCACTCATAAAGATTTTTCTTGAAGAGTGCTAATGAGGAACTTTGCTTGACATAGATGGATAGCTTGTTCCAGAGTATAAGAAGTCTCCGGGACAGGAATCTATCCCTCCAGCATGTTGTGTTTATTGTGGTGACAAGGTTTAGGTCCCTAGAGCATGTAGCTCAGAGGGACTGGGATTTCTTTAGGTGTAGGATGTCCAACAGCTCTGGGTTTAACATAGCTTTATATGTTAGGCAGAGATCTCCTCGGAGTAGGCGATATGATACAGAGTAAAGCTGGAGTTTTTTGAGATGGTCAGTGTAGGGCATCTGTTTGAGGCGAGTAATCCTCTTTGTGAGGTACTTCTCTGGCCTTTCCAGCTGCTGCAGATGTCTTGTGAGGTACATTCCAAAGGGGGCATTGTACTCTATAATGGGTCTAATGAATGCCGAGTAGAGGGGAACAATGACCTCTTTTTTCCTGGATGAGAACCCTTTTGTGATGAGGTGTGCCATGCAGAAGGATTTCCTGACTACTGTGGCAATGTGATTATCAAAGAAGAGACTACTGTCCACCTGGGTCCCAAGGTCTCTTATCACATATTCGGCATTAAGTAGACCGCCGTTTATTTGGTAGTTCATGGGTACAGAGTTTTTACCAAAGGGGATGACAGTGCACTTTTTGGCATTGAACTTGAGGCCATGCCTCTGACACCAGGCATCTGTCTCAGTGACGCCCTTCTGTAGGATGTCCACATCATTTGGGGACTCGACTATGGCTCCTAGTTTGCAGTCATCTGCAAACTTCATTAGCCAGAGGGCTTCTTTGTTAGCCTGTACTTCAAAGAAGTAGATATCAAACAGGAGAGGTCCCAGGACTGAACCCTGTGGTACTCCACTTGTCACTGGTGTGAAGTCAGATTTGGAGTCCGCAACTTTTACAGTGTGGGTTCTGTCAGTGAGCCAGTTGGCAACCCATCTTGTGATGTAGGGATTTATACCTAGTTTAGTGAGTTTAGCTATAATTCCAGAATGGGGGATGGTATTGAAAGCCTTGGCGAGGTCAAGATAGGCTGTGTAAACCACCTTACCCTTGTCTGTGGCTTTGGTGACTGCCTCAAAGAAGTCGATCAGGTTCAGAAGGCATGATCTGCCTTTCATAAACCAGAACTGGGTAAGGTCCAGAGTTTGGACGTTACCAATGTCTTTGTTTATGAGTTCCATGATGATACATTCCATGGCCTTGCAGACCAGGCTCGTCAGACTAATAGGGCGATAGTTCCCAAGATTAGTGGTGG
Source organism: Protopterus annectens (assembly GCF_019279795.1). Taxonomy (NCBI): domain Eukaryota; kingdom Metazoa; phylum Chordata; order Ceratodontiformes; family Protopteridae; genus Protopterus; species Protopterus annectens. The sequence continues at coordinate 423,237,601 of NC_056747.1, read as the reverse complement.
CTCCCCCTTTGTGCAGTGGGATAACTGTTGCTGTGCGCCATTCAGTGGGCACAAAGCCTGATGTGAGACTATGATTGAACATGGTGCTTAGGTGGGGAGCCAGTTCATTCTGAAGTTCATGTAAAACACAGCCTGGAATGTTGTCCAGTCCCATGGATGCTGTGTTTCTGGTTTTAGAGAATGCAGCTTTTACCTGCGTTGTGCTGCAACTCAGAGCAGATCTGGGTGTTGCCATTGAGATTCTTGATGTAGCTATAGAATGCTTTGTGGTTGCCCTTAGAATCAGTGGCAATTTTGTTTTTGTAGCTAGCTTTGGGGGATCTTATAAGGCATCTCAGCTTCTTACTGAAGCTGACCAGGGAGCTCCTCCACTCATGGGATTTTACTCTCTTTTGCAACAGTTTCTTCCTTCGGTTGTAGAGTTTGTTTATGGCAGGGGACCACCAGATTGGCTTCCTTTTTTTGGAGGATAGCATCTTGGTTCTGTTTGGGATAGCACGATCCATGCACTCATGTAAGTGTTTATAGAGTGCATTTGCGTAGGATTCAGCAGTCGTAACTGTATTGTCCATCTGCATGGGTGTCATGAAGTTCACCACTTCTGTCTTAACAAACATGAAGTTGGCTTTGGAGAAATTTTTTACCATGGTTTTCTTAATGGTGGGTGGGGGTGGGATGTGGATATCTAGGGTGATTAGCTTATGGCTGGATCTGACCAACGAGGAGTTGGCTTCAGGTGTGGAACACCGGTCATTCATGTTGGTAATGACTAGGTCTAGGATATTGTTGCCCCTGGTGGGGGTGGGTAGTTGAAATCGTCCATTATTAGGGTGTTTAGTTGAACCCTAATATTTTCCAGTATATCAAGAAAAGAGGAGTGGGAATCCTGGGGCATGGTGGGGGATCTGTAGCAAGCTACAGTTTGGATTTCAGTTTTGCCCAGAGTTAGTTGCACTTGGATAACCTTGGATGCATTATGCTGCACAACTAGCCTGGAGGTGTGGATATCCTTAATGAATATGGACACACCTCCACCTTTGGTGTTCTGGTCCAGGTTAGATGGCCAAAAAGTGTGGTATGAGTTATAGCCTGGTAATGCAGGGGTGCTCTCTAGAGCCTTGAACCAGGTCTCGGTCACTGCACAGATACCGATGTTCTCCATTTTAAGGAGTGCCTCCAGTGAGTGCATTTTGAGATTTAGACTTCTAGCATTTAGTAGCATTACCCTCAGTTTTTGCTTGCCTGTTCCTGTTACGGTGGTGAATTTGCCATTTGAACCTTGCCTAAAAATGCACTATAGGGGCGGCAAGACCCTTAGCCAGTATCCGGAATCTCAGGGCATGGCAATACCCAGATTTCCTCTGAGCTACTGCACAATGGTACCTCCTATACTGAGCCAACAGATATTGCAAATATACTGGCGGACAGTTTCAGTGCTAACTTTACCCCCACCAAAGGATCAATCACAATACCAGTAGATTGCTAGGGACCCAGTATTACTGCTGCACAGGTTAAAACAGCACTGTCCAAGGCCAAGAGTACAGCTTCTGTGGGACCTGACAGTAGCCCTGGCTGTGTTTTACATGAACTACAGAGTGAACTGGCACCTCACCTGTGTGCCCTTTTCATTCACAGCCTCACCTCAGGCTTTGCCCTTGCCGAATGGCGCACTGTTACAGTCATCCCTCTCCACAAAGGAGGAGCGACTAGAAATCCCAGGAACTATCACCCCAGTAGCATGATGAGTCTGATATGCAAAGCTATGGAATGCATCATCATGGACCTAATAAACAAGGATATAGGGAATCTCCAAACTCTGGATCCTACACAGTTTGGTTTTGTGAAGGGCAGATCATGTCTCCTCAACTTGGTCAACTTCTTTGAGTCAGTCACCAGAGCTGTGGATGAAGGTAAGGTGGTTCATACAGCCTGCCTTGATCTGGCCGAGGCCTTTGATACCATTCCCCACTCAGGAATCATAGAAAAACTTACTAAGCTAGGCATCAACCCCTATATCACTAAGTGGGTTGCAAACTGGCTCACAGAACCCACAGTGTGAAAGTAGCTGACTCCAAGTCCTGGGTCCTCTCCTGTTTGATATCTACTTCTCTGACATCTAGGCCAACACGAAGGGACTCTGGCTGACAAAGTTTGCAGATGATTGCAAGTTGGGACCTGTTATTAACTCCCCAAGTGATGTTGACATCCTACAGAAAGGCTTCAATGAGACCAACGACTGGTGTCAGAACCATAGCCCTAAGCTCAATGTCAGAAAATGTGTCTTCATCCCCTTTGGGAAAAACCCTGTTCCCTTGAATAACTACATTGATGGTAGTCCACTGAACACAGAAGGCGTTATGAGAGATCTGGGAACACAGGTAGACAGCAACCTCTCTTTTGACCACCACGTTGCTACTGTGGTCAGAAATGCCTTCTATGTGGCACATCTCATTACTAAGGGTTTTGCATCCAGGAAGAAAGAGGTCATTGTCTCCCTCTACTCTTCCCTCATTAGGCCAATCATTGAGTACAATGTCCCATTTGGCATGTACCTCACTAGACACCTGTAACAACTGGAGAGGCTGCAAAAGTACCTCACAAAGAGGATCGTAGGCCTTAAACACTTGCCCTATATGGACATACTCAAAAAACTCCAGCTATTCTCTGTCTCATATCGCCTACTTAGAGGTGATCTCTTCTTGACTTACAAAGCCATGTCTGACCCAGCTCTGTTAGAAATGCTACATCTAAAGAAATCCCAATTCCTCTGCCCCCACATGCTCCAGAGACCTCAACCTCATTACCACACTCAACAGAACATGCTAGTGGGACAGGTTCATAACCCAGAGACTGCCCATGCTATAGAATAGACTTCCCATACATGTCAAGCAGAGCACCTCACTGGCCCTCTTCAATTGAAATCTTGATGAGTGGATGGGATATAGAAAATTCACCCCAGGGGTCACTCCAGTGGCTCTCCTCGACAGCGGCACTAGGAGCTAAGGTTGGGTGGCACGATGCCAGGGTAATCCTATGGGCTAGGCTTGTAAAGGCTCCAGGGCTATTAGCCTAGTACACACCTATGAACCTATGAATACACAGATAATGTTTTACTGAAGTTATACTGTTGTTTCTGCTGACTGTTTGGTAGCATTGCCTCACACACGCACACCCTCCAAAAAAACACTAATCAGTGAGTAGACACTTACTAGAGATTTGCTAGAGCAGAATAGTTCAATCCATGCTGAGTGCAACTCAACCTGTGAGCCCTCTTCTAACAGCATTAGTAGTAGCATTTACCTGATTATAGACAGCCCTGCTCTGTTGACCCATATCAGGTACCATTCGGTTCACTAGTGGCTATTAGTCAGCTAGTGTAGGAGCAGCACTAAAATCCCCAAGACTGCAGTCTGTATCCTACAAACTAATCGGTGTATAGCCAGATTGTCCTTAGCAGCATACAGTATCTATCCACAGTCCTAGCAGTTATACAAATTATAGATAAGATGCATCCCAATAATGTATTCACTGAGGTTGGGACTAGGAAAGCTCTCCGATTAATGATATTAGCAGCCGGCCTCTGAGCTCTCAACTGTACCACCTTTGGTGGTATATTAAATGCTAGTTTTTATTCTTGATTTAGCTGCAGCATAACATTAAAGCTGTAGCCAAATCAAGACTAAATCAGCACAATAACAAACAGAAAAAGTCAGTCCACTGTATTCACTGCAGCCTATAGCCATGAGCATGTATCTCAATTGTCCAGAATTTCTTTTTAAACAGCAAGGTGACACAAAATGACAGGTGTCCTCTTTAATTCACAATTTGTTTACACTCCATGACCTCACATAAGGCTCATTAGCATAATTGACATAGACTTGATGACATTACTAGTGCCATGAGATTGTGAGTTGATGTAGGTGAGGTTAGGATAATAAATGCAGAACCATTATGAGGAGTTCGAGCTGACTGCAAAGTTCAGTCTCAGGATGCGAGATGAAATTACAAGGTAAGTGGTTGGTGGGAAATTACAAGTCAGTCCCCTAGTTCTGCCTTCTGCGTCCTGGCTGAATAAATCATAGATGATGTGAGAAAATAGACATGTATAAGACTACAGAAAAACAAAATGGGTTCAGGAGATGCACATTTTATTAAATGTGTGTGAAAACTCTGTGTATTATATACATGCAATGACAACTTGAAACAGTCTTACTAATGGGGTATTCACATCAACTTTGCTGTTGAAGTTTTCCACAGTGTTGAGACAGAGGTTAAACATTCAAATGCAAACCCAGTAAAAACTGAAATTGTGAGGTGTGGTATGTAAAAAGAGCAATTTCAGAAAGAAGAAAAGTACGTATTTCCATCTGAAAAGTGATTTAAAATCATTACTAGTGCCCTAAATCCATAATATACATAGAAGTGAAGTGCATTTTATACCAAACAGTTTTACATACAATAAGCCAGCATACCTTTCTGGTAAAATTGATACTGTGCTTCATAAGTATAGCTTGAAAGAACTCATTTGGAACTGATATGTTGCTTTTTATTAATGCCTTATTTAAAATGTGCAGAGGAGTTACGTTAATGGGTACTTCTGGCTACCACAGCTATTGCCTGCTTAGTAGCAACTGTTTTGTTAAAAATCCAAGTTGCGCTAACTAGATTTACAAAGTGTGGAGTAGAAAGTGTACAAATGGAGCATTATCAAACACTGTAAAGAAAGCAAAACTGGACCTTTCAGTTTGCAACTTATTTTGGCATTAATAAGCAATAAGTCTACAATCAACAGAATTTTTTCTCTGAAATTAAACATGGCTGCCCATGACACTACAGTGAAATTTCCAGAGGTACCCAAGTCTGAACAGAACATTTACTGCTGCTAATAGTATAAATGAAGGAACTAAAAATAGGGATACCCTTTGTGCCTGTCTGTCTGCTTGTGCATGGTTAAGCCAAAACAAGAGGTGAGGTAAAATGTTTTGGGTTTTGCAGTACATTTAGGAAACTGCTTTTACTTTCTTCTGTCAATTATTTTAAAGTATCTTATGACCAAGTATGACAACAAAACTGCTTTTTTGAGTAAGTATGAAAAGGTCCATACATATTCATCCACTTCCCACACACCATTTCAGCTTGTTCCTTTTTACATTTTTGGGCATTTGCAATATGATGAAGGTATAATGATGCAGAAAGCACAGTGATCTCTGAAGTACTTTAGGGACAGCCCAGAGAGCTCCACCTTTTTGTTATTTTTTAAATAAGTCTATATCTATGTCTAGATATATTTTAGTTCTGTACACCCCCCACCCACACACAGCTTGCATTTAGCTCTGCCTCGTTTTTCTTTTCTTGTTGATGTAAACACTATTTTTGCTAAACTTGTAGATAGTTTAAATAAATGCTGACAGTCCTGCCTGCTCTTCATGTTGCTTGTAACATAGCCCAAATGAAGCTTACACGAGACAGTTTTGAAAACTGACTGAGCAGTAGAGTGTTGCTAGAGGTTTGCTAGGGCAGAATATTTCAAGTGTGTAAAATCTGTTCACCTTTTGATATACATGTTGTATACCAATATATATTCAATTAAACATTGAAGTGGGAATGTTGTATTGCACTAGACTGTATATACTAACGTGGTATAGAGTGGGATGAGTCTGATAGTTTCTGGACAGGTGATACTTACGGGAACCACTGTGAAACACTGCTCAGAATTTATTTCTTTAAAATCTGCCTCATTATGACAGGAAATGCATAAATTAAAACTGTGTAGTATGGTAGACAGTAGGTACTAGGGCTGTCTGTGTAGAAAATGATTGGCCCTACTGTTTTAATCCTGGCTTTGCAGGACTGCTGTATATTTGAGTAAAGAAAGCTGGAATATAAGCTGTGACTGCTGTTTGTGTGAAACAAAAATACATTAATTTAACCATTATTGTTTCATCTCTTCAGGGTCAGACCCAATATTATGGATAGGCAATGTGTATTGGGGGAGTGCTTGTGGATGAAATGCTTAGCCCTTTTTATGTTTGATAAAAAAAAAAAAAAAAAAAAAAAAACATTAACGTAGTCATTTTTTTTTTTTTATCCTGACAGAGTCAAGCCAGATATTCTAGGTAGGCAATAATATAGGCTCTGTCTGTGGATGAAACAATTGGCCCTGCTGCTTGTTGTTGTGATTTTGACTTTATGGGACCAATGTGTGTTTGGGTGGCTCAGGGCAAAGTACAACCAATGATTACCTTTTCTGTGAGACAAAATAATTCAATGTAACCAATTTTTTTAACCTGGCGGGGTCAAACCAGATACTGTGGGTAGGCAATTGGTATGGAGCTGTCTGTGAATGAATAGGGGCTGGGGATAGTGTGATAATGTTTTCTGTAACTGGTTTCAAGTCAGACTTGGGTTTCACCTATTCTAAAACTGGCTGTGCTAAGAGACATGCTTAGAAAGTGACTATAGCTTATATGGAAACTGAGGACACTGTGGTAATGTTTTCCTTAACTCTTCTGAAGTCAGACCTCAGAGGTTTGCACAGAAGGTCACTACAGCTTGTGTAGAGGAAGTGTATTATTTAGGAGTGACATATGCATTGGAATACATTATGTGAATATATTTTTTTTATTTTTCTCACAAGCAAACATTAGACATTTTGGAGGCTTGCTATGTATATACTCCTAACAGCATCATGTTGAAATATATTACTGTGAAATTTTGTCTGTTTCCTTTTAATCTAGTATTACATAAGAGGTACATAGGAGGTGACTGTGTTTTGGGGGATAGAGTTGGAGATGCATGCTTTTTATATGTATTACAGGCAGCAATAAAGTAAAGTAAATGCCTGTGGCCGTTTGCTCCTTCACTTTCATCCTAATCTTACACTTCTTTATGGGGGGTTAGGTAGGCAGGCAGTGTCTCCACATGATTTGTGTGTCCTGGTATGTGTTTGTTTTTTCATTTTATTTGGGAATACTGTTTTGTTAGAACTGAACGTTAAGCCTTGGGAATAACTTATTTCTTCTTTATAAGAAAAGAAGACCGACTTTCTAACCTTATTTAAGACTTTTGTTTAGGCCATCGCGTGTTCATATATTTGAAAAATAGCCTAAAATGCATCCCTTGGCTTCTGTGAGGCTAGCGACCCCCACACCCCTACCTTAATTCAGTTATTTTAGTGCGTTCTTATTTAGTTGCACAAAGAATGGATGAAGAAGCTGAAGAGAAAGACAAGGTATGGAAATATGAAAAAGAAGTCATCCAGAAGGTGTAGGGAGCCTAGGGGTGGGGGTGGGTTGGGGGTACAGGCAAGACAAGCAGTTATTTTCAGCTAAACTTAATATATGGAATTATAAATTCCATTTATGTCTTTAAGATCTATATGAAATATATTGGTTTCTTCAGTTCATTGTTTTCAGCTTTATATGTGCATTTTTAAATGTGTGGAACATAAAGAGAAATGCAAGATGAGTGTACCTAGAAGTGGGGCTGTGTATAATACTAAATAACTGCAGACATTTGTGTTTGGTCAAATGTAGCTCCTTCATCCATATTTGTTCTGGATCTGCCACTGCTTCCAGAAATATATAGCTATCAATCAGACCCTAGCGAAGCTAGCAGTGGACTAGATAGGTTTTACACACACACACACACACACACACACACACACACACACACATATATATATATATATATATATATATATATATATATGTGTATATATGCATGTGGATATAAAGGCATTAACCTACTGACCAGCTGTCAGGTATTTTCCAGCCTATTGTATTGGATCCTGCACCAGTGGAACTTGTGAAAGCATAATTATGGCATACCTGTGGCAATACTTGATCATATGTGTCACTCCCACCAACATATTGGTTGCAGACTGCTACATGCCAATTATTGTTGTAGCGTACAGGGCCATACATACCTAGTGGTACAGGTTGCAGCTTCAGTATACCTGAAGAACAGATATGCAAAGGTATTCTGCTGACTAACCAATTGATAGTAGTAACGTTCTGTACTACAATAATAGAATGCATTAGTACTACTCTGATGCTTTCCTTATATACTAATGGGCAACTGACACCAGCTGAGTTGTCACATCTAAGCTACCAACTACTATAAGTTACTTCAGTAGTATCAGGCAGTAATACCAGGAATTCTTCCATGTCTGAGATACTTTTGTGTTGGTGGACCTGTGTCTGACCATATCCTTTGCCTTGGATTTGGCATGCAGTATCATATTAGTGACCCTGTAATGTACATGTAACTGATGTCCTACTGGTGTCATGTTATGGCCACCCACATCATTGATGTCCCAGCCTATTTCCTGTCAATCCTGGCCCAGAATGCCATTTCTGCTTTACCATTCTCAGGGATATTCATACCATGTGTGCATAATCTCTTCTTCTTCTTTTGACTTTTTCCCGGTTAGGGGTCACCACAGCGGATCACCTGTCCGCTCATGATTAGCAGTGGAGTTTTACAGTGTCGAGTTGCCAGCCCGGCGCCCAACCTTCCACAGAAGGCACACACACTCACACCTAGGGCCAGTTTAGAGTGTCCAATCCACTTACAGCATGTCTTTTGGATGTGGGAGGAAACCGGAGCACCCGGAGGAAACCCACGCGACCACAGGGAGGACATGCAGACTCCGCACAGATGGCTCCCCAGCCAAGAATCGAACCAGAGAACCTCTTGCTGTGAGGTGGCAATGCTAACCGCTGCACCACCGTGGCCACCCGTGTGCATAATCTCTGCTTTAGCAAATTCCAAAAACAGCTTCAGGATAGAGGTACAAAAGTGTAAAAAGCAAAACTCAGATAATCTTCAAAAGTACGCCAAGTACCACCACGGCTCTGATGTTTTGGATGCAACCCGAAAGTGCTTACTGTCTTGATTGAGTGTCTTAATAAAAGATTTGGAGCTAATATGCTGTCACTGTTCAACCCTTGTGCAAGCTGACAGCAGCAATTGGTAAATCATCACTGCTTACCTTCTGTAAGTGGGACAACACATGCTGTGACCTTTGTACAACAGGCATATCTCTCATAGCATACATTGCGTATGCTAAATTTGTTATGTCCTCCCGGTCCAACAGAACAGTAACCTGTCCAGCCTTTGTTCTGTGTTTTCTGTCAGGGTGAGCTTTGCCCCTCCCACAGCAGTACAGGCACTATATTTGCACCCTGTTCCCTGTCGGAGTGAGCTCCTTCCAAAGTAGGTCAATACTGTCCTGCCCTTGGGCTCTGTTCTCCACCCCTTCATGACTGGACTGTAACTTGTTATGATTTTACTCTGCTCACTGCCAGGGTGAACCATGCCCTTCCTATTCAGCATGACAGCTACCTGTCATGTCCCAGTGCTGTCTCACTAGTTACACTCTACTACTTCATAGCTGTTGCTGTTGCATCTTTGCACACACCCTGCAGTCCTGCAGTCCATTACCTGTTGTCTTTTCTACTGTTAAAATGCCTGTATGGCAGTGCAAGCTGTTATCCAATGCATTTCATTTCCTAAACTGCTTGTCATAACATGGTCTGCACAGTATCATGGCAGCATGTTTTATCATACTGAAATGGGCCTTGTAGCATGGCAGTTATGCTTATAAGGCACTTTACCATGATTGCTTCTGAATCGCTGCTTGTGCTATGAGCCACAGTAAGCACTTCCAGACTCATCCCTGTCCATGTGTGGGCTGGGATGTCCATGAGTGCAGTATATGCATGTTCGGTCACTGCAAAGCTCAGATCACCTCATGTCCATGTTAATGCTACTATCATTGTGCAGCATTGCTGCTGTACTAGTAGGAAAAGGGACTAATTTGAGTAACTGAGTAATGACAATGAAACAATGAAGGAATGAATGAAAAGTTTTGACCCATGTGCTGGTAACTTTGTCATCTGCGATGTGAACTTGTGGTCCATATTTTTTCATCACAGCCTAGGCCACTGCTTTGCTGCAATGTAGATGGTACACTGTTTTTCAGCTGATGGCCTATAGTTGCAATGAATGCTGTAGTGCAGTCAGTATGAAATGCCTGCTTAAGCTTGTCTTTTTTTTCTTACTGTGATGGGAATCAGTTATGAAACTCAGTACCACTGTGGCAGGAGTGTTTAAAATGCAGGGACGTCTTAGATATGGCTGGACCTGAATGGTCAAGTAGGAGTCATCAGTGATAATGGGACTGGCATCTTCCCTCCCCTAAGGCCAGAGAAGCCAACATTAGTGGCTTACATCCACCCTCTCCAACCAGCACTGCCTTAGCCCAAGCTGCAGATCATTTCCAAGGTGTTTGAATCACAGTCTGGACAACCAGGGGTTTATCATGCTGTGGCATGGAACTGGCCTAATGCTTACTATCTCAGGCCCCATCTCACAAAACTAAAGTGTGTGTAGAATGGATTACAATGCCATCTGCAGATGGTGAAGAAGGACTCTGGGGAATAATCTCACAGCAGAATGATTCCATAGGTCAGAATCTTTGTCTTTATTCTGCAGGTCATCCCATCCCTCAACCTCTAGATTGTTATCCTGTCTCAATGTATTGAAGTTCTGCAGGCATTCTCATTATAAGGAGTAGAGGTCAAAACGTTTAAGCGAAGGTAACTCCTCACTTCTTTTAAAGACATCATTCCAGAGGTAGGCGTTTTAGTGTTTCACACCTACCTCTGCGTTCTTTGTTACACCATTAGTGCAACTCAGGCTCAGAAAGCTGAGGTTGTTCAGACCTGTGTTAGGCAGATGAACCTATATTTCTGCATCCTACAGCTACTCCCTCCTTAGACATCCCACAGGCACTTGTTCTCATCCTGTACTCTCTCCCTCACAATTGCAGTACGCCTATTTGTGTAGTTCTGCAGGTTGATTATGACTGCCTGCGGTGGTCATTAAAAGACTGTCCTATATGACCTCTGAGCTTTAGACCCTGACATCTGTTCTGTCATCACATTAGACATCTCTGTTACTTTTTACAGGGGAGGCAGGTCCTTTCATCTGACATACTTTCCTATTCTTTCAGCATTTGTCATAACTTCTTGATTCAGGCCTTAGTCACTTTTCCATTAAGACTTATTTAGCTTTCTTTTCTAGTTTTGACACTGTTCAGGATTCAGCCCATCTAGCTTTGCGTAAGGCCTTTTTGAATGCTATGTTCTTATACACTACTCACAAGACTGCCCTAACAGGAGATCCTGTTGGAGAGGCTCTGTTTACTCTGTCACAGTAGTATTTGATTACAAGCCCTACATTTCTTAAGGCATCTTTTATCCTTTATCCTTTATCTTTTCTCTTTATTTTAAGTTTCCTGCTCATTTGTTGAGAATGATTTTAATATATTTTAATACACCAGTCTAATCTGTCTTTCTTTGTGATACTTCACTTTATATCCTTAAATAATCTGTTTTAGTGGGAGTTACTTCAGCTAGAAGATTATCAGAATTGCTACTACTTCTGATATAATTTCTGAAGTACAATCCATGGTGTTTTTCTCTTATATCTGTCCTTTCATAAAGATTTTATATTATTGTATACCACAACTTTATTTGTTCCAAAGGCAGCCACTGAATCTAACATTAACCAGTTAATTCACATGCCTTTCGTTTCTCTTCAGTATTCATACCCTGGCAAGTTACTTTTTGCACATTATATGTTAGCAGATATTTCACATATTAAGCAGACAAGATAAAGAGTTCAGAAAAGACAGCCAGCCAAAAGGAGTTACTAGAAAATGGAAGTCATAGTCTACACTAACTGTATTTGGGGTATTGAATATCATAAGAGATAAAAGAACTGGAAGAAGGATCTTTAGAAAATGGAAGGAGCAAATTACATGGAAGTAAATGGAAACTGCAATTAACCTACAGCCGAGTACGCCTCCAGGCTTTTCTGCAGTTACCTCCTACTAATACCTCTAGGCGTCAAATATTGCTTGTTCATATTTGCATTAATAATTCCAAAATTATGCTATATAGAAGGTATCAGAAGATTTCAACTTAAAGTATACATGATGGCAAATACAATTTTATTGATGTTTGACCTGTCTAATGCAGTTAAAGAGATGCTGAATATTTGTATACTGTTTATTTGTATTGTAATAATTTCATATTTGTGTAAATATCCCCACATTTGGTTAACACAGACAGAACTGCAGAGCCTCATAAAAAAGCTCACAGTTGTATGAAGGAAATCCTGCTGGCAGTATATATCTTGCTTGAATGGTTACTGAGATGATATAAGCTGTTTATACAATATTACAAAATGAATACTCACTGCATTTATTTTGGCTTATAAATTCAATTTTAAAGCATCCGACTGAATGAATGCCACTAATGTAAAGATTAATTTATCCTAAATGTTTATGAGTAACACTTCTGGTTCAAGAACTATGAATATTTGTTTGTACTCTAAGGTGATAGCTTCCAGGATATTAAAGCAGATTGCTCAACCTGCTGTCACTTTTAGTCCCCATTGTTTGATACAGCCACAAAAAATCATCACTGCAGCTTTAAAAAGTAATGCAGTCAACTGTTTTACCTCTCAGGCTTCCTACCTTTCCTTACTGTTTTAGTTTCACTTTGCAAAACAAGTTGAAAACCCCCTAGCTGGCTCTTAAATGATGATGTCACATCTGCCAGAGCTCTTGCTGTAGTTACCCGGATGTTTCCTCCCCCAAAGTGATGTAAGCACTGCCTGATTTGCATGCTCTATAGAAGAGCCAGTGAACCTCCCAAATTGTGATGTCAGAGCTGCCTTGCCCAGCCCACTCTTAACTTAATGGATATATGCTGTGTGGAGCTCCTTTTCTGTGTAAGTGTACCCTGTCGACTGCATTTATCTGAGGGATTTGAGGAAAGTTTGCATTGCCGGCATCTTCTCCAGCTTTTTGTGTGTGTGTGTGTGTGTGTGTGTGGGGGTGTGTGTGTGTGTATGTGAATGCACGCAGGGGGGCTGGTGTGTGTGTGTGTGTGTGTGTTCCATTCCTGGAAATATTACAGCAAAAATGTCAAACTAATATCAATTTTCTGAAAAGCCCTACTGATGTGACAAAGCACAGTGAGGAAGTACAGGTAAAATACAGTAACAGGTGCATGATTTTAAAAATGACTATGCATAGACATTAATTGCATCTTTTTACATAGGAAGCAGATGTTTGTCACAATTAATAGAGAACATTACATAAGATTGCATGAAGTATGAGAGACTGTAATTTTCTTAAATTACCACTTAAAAAAACATGCAACTGCTGTCATGCAAGTCCTTGAAATATATCTTTTTTTTATAGTCTATCATTTGTTCGCTATTTAACCACAGTGTAAGGAAAAAAACTGGGAGTTTGGTTTGCAAAGAAGTTTTTTTTTTTGCCAGTGCTATAGAGCTTGGATCTAAATTTGACAGGAGGAGTGCAACAAAAAATGTCCCACTCTAAGGAAGAAAAGGCTTTGAGAAGCAAACAGTACATTAGTCTGGTCACCTGCTGTGAGCTGTCAATCACATGCAGATAATGGGTCAAATTACCCTTAGCTCTTTGACAGCTAGGGAAAGTAGGTGTGAAGGGGGAGGGGACTTACCTTGAAGAACTAGATTTCTTTTGTCAAGCCTTAATTCAAGTTAGCATTTCATCCACCTGAGCTATGACCAACTCAGGCAGGCAGAACCTCAGTTTAATTTCCAGTAAGAAAGACAACACACTCAGGAGTACAGTATCCTCCCGCCAGTGCTGCACTGAAGTGACAGAAATCCACTTGCCTTGAGTAGGAATAGAATCCATGGCCTTCTGGTCTTCCTCCACCAAAGACAAATATGCTACCAGTTGTGCCCCAACATTGCTCATATCACCATAGTGTTTCCATATGTTATTAAAATATATAGGGACTATAAAGTCATCAAGTGCAGAGTACTGATGAACACTTAAGGATGCAGCAAGAGGGGTGAGATAGAGTCTTCCCATCTTTCCAGGTGAGTCCTGCCTTCAGGATAGCTATAAACCCAAAATACTGACTCAGAGGAAACAGTGTAGGGGATCAGTCTGTTTAGGTAGAGGTGCTGGATGAGCACATCTGAAGCTTTTCATAAGTCATGGAAGAGTGATCTGACAACTTCAGCATGGCTGGGCTTAGCATGCAATTAATCTTTGATGACTGCTACCTCTTCCTTTATCCCCTGGCCTGTGTAAAAGTGAATTGAATACAATAAGATTATTGTTAGATGCTAAGGATGTGAGCTAAATGGGACAAAAGACTAGTAGGTCAGAAATTACTGATGTTCATTCAGGGTCTTCATTTGAGTTGGGGTACAATAATAGCTTGCTTCCATAGACATTGTACATAATCTTCATTGATGGAGCCATTGATCACTATGGCTGTGAACTGGTAGAATGACCACATTTCATACATTCTAATGGCAGCCCTCTCCATATACTGCTCCTGGGTTTAGCTTACAGGCTGACTTTTAAACTGAAGTTTAAGATACTGATATGAGAGTCAAAGCCTTAAACAGTGTGTCATTCTGTGGGTAAGGAGAGGATCTGATGGGATGGTACCAGATGGCTCTTGAATTATACGCTCAAAATGGATAGTGAATTGCCTGATACAATGGGCTCATCAGTCTAGGACTCCATCTCAGTGCCAGCAAGTACAAATCATTGCTATTCTTGTTGAATTTGTTCCAGCAGAATCATAATTCTCTCTCTTCTCATGAATCCTCCCAGTCTAGATTCACTGTAAACATTCATGCTCTCAGTAATCTGCCAGTTGAGGAAGTCAGAAATACCAGACCTTTTGGCAGCATAATTGACAATCTACTAAAGTTTGATTATCACTGTCTGTGTAGTCACCTGTACTTACTAAACTGCATTTATACTTTTATAGAAATGCTACTTTCCTGTCTGACTCTGCTACATTAGTAGCTGTAGACTTTTCTCATAGATTCATATTCTAGTACATTAGATGGTTTGAATAACGATACATAGTTTAGCCTTGTGCCTTTGGAATTATAGACAGTAGGTTTATCTCCCTTCTAGATAAATTAATACTGTTAATCACTTGGAAAAAATTACACAAACTCATCCAGTCATAAAGGCTTAACTTAAAGGAGGCTTATATGTTCCGCCGTTTAGCATGCAAGGGAAGTTTGTTCTGCAGGTAGGGAGATCCTTTGGGTAATGAACTTGTCACTTCAGAAAGTCATGTTTATATTATAATGCAAACTGTGACTTTTGAATTGAGTGTCCCTAACATTATCCAGTGTTTCTGAGATAGAGAAGATCTATGAAAATTGGGTGTTTTATAGCCCAGGACTAAGATCTACAGTTAGGAGTCTACATGTGATGGAAAAAAAATTGAACTTTTTACTCTGTCTGGATAACTAAGGAAGCTAGCCAATTGATTCTACTGGTAAGGAAGCACCAAGATCTTTCAAGCTAGGATATGTGTTTAGTAAGACACATACCAGTCTGAGAATTATATTCAAAGATTTGACGAATAAGGGAAGAATATAAAGGCACTAAGGCATTTTTGGATCTTGAGAAAATAACTTTGCTAATTAACAGGTTAATGAAAAAAGATTTCCTTACTGCAACTGATGCTTGATGATCAATGGGAAACTCATTGTTGATAAAAGTGCCTAAACGTCCAATGACTGTATCAACCATAAATGAGTTTCCAACTGTGTGGAGGCCTCTCGCAAACACTTCATTCCCAAATGCAACTATACTACATTTTTTGCATTATGTCTGAGGTCATGGTCAGAACACCAAGTGCTGACTGTACTTAACCCTTACTGGATAATATATGAGTCTATGGGAGAATTAGTAATGGCACCCAATTTGTAGTCGGCTAGTAGATGCCAAGGAGAAGGTGACCTTGTACAGAGCCCTGAGGGACTTCTCAAGGAACTAATCTATTAGATGAAAATGTACCACCTACTGTCACCCAGTGTGTACTATCAGAAAGCCAATTAACAGTCGAGTAGTATAACAGTTAATGTTTTAAGTGGCAAGTTTATCATTAATGCCTGCATGGGTAAAATTATATCAGATGCCTTTGCAAGAGCAATATAAGAATGATTCCCAGCAATGGTGTCAGTCATACCCTTGATAAATTCAAACAAATTAAGCAAACAAAACATGACCTTCACAAAACTGCATTAACTAGAATCAAGTGTTTGTAGATGATCAATTTCACTGCTAATGAGAATGGCAAAGGTCCACTTCATTATTTTGCAGAAAATACTAGTGAGGCTAATAGGACAATAATTTCCAAGGTAAATTTCAACAGGTACCACAACCACTATTCTCCAGTGTTCAATCACATACCCTGTGAAGAGGCTGAGATTAAAAAATGTATGGAGGGGTTCAGCAATAACTTTTTGTGTAAACAACAAGACAGCCTGGTATACTGTCCAGACTCATGGAGCAGTTATTCTGAGTTTTTGTTATAGCTTCCAGGATCTGACCCATAGGGATAATGGGAAAATCAGTATTAAACAGTTCAAGGGGAAGGAGCATTCAAGTGTGAGGGGTGATACAAATTTGTCAGGCAGGACATTAGCTATACCTTTGGTATCATACTAGTGCAGTATTGGGCATTACTTCTAATGCTCATAATATAGTTGCAAAGTCCATGTGGTTATCATTTGAAGAGTTAGCTAATTTCAGTTCATATTCAGCTTTACTTTTTCCAGTGGTGCATTTAACATCCCTGTAGATTTGCTTATATTCCTTCTTCTGATGGCAGATATTTTTATATATATTGACCTTATAGTTTTCTGCTCCTGTTAAGAAGTGTGTTTCTCTGAGTTCCACCATAGAGATTTACTCTTACATTTACCCCCTTGCTTATACATAGTAGGTGCTAATTTCTCTATACACCAGTCAATATGACTTAAAATTGTGGGTAATGTGTTGGCTTTTCATATCACTTCAGCAGGACACAAAGCACTTTTAAAATTATTATGGTTCTCAGATTGTACTAGATGATTGGCTTTTATAGTAGTTCCTAAATGTAGATGAATTTGTGAACCATGTGGCATTAATTTAAAGGGAAATGTAACAGTCTAGTCATCAGATTTGACTACTGAGAGAATATTGTCAGTAGGTGCGCAGGCAAAGGCAGAAATTGTAAGGATAAGTTCAAGTACATTTCACCCTCTTTTGGGAACTTGGATAATTTGATCTACGGAGTTGGTATTAATGAAATCTAGAAAATGATGGGCTTTATTTATATATTTATTTATTTTTTCAGTTTTATATGGGTCAAAGTTGATGAAGGGATAATTGAAGTTGCCTAGAAATGGGGTATTTGTATTAATCAATATATAATCCAGCTTGTCAGGGTACCTACTGTGGTTCTGAAATGACATTGAACATGATCTGTAGTTGGCAATAATGTGGTAATTGCCTTTACCAAATGTGACCAAAAATATCAAGAGCTGAAATTCAGAATCTTTAAGTAAATGGTCCAAGCTGATACTTGAGTGGATAAAAACAGCTTTCCCCCAGTGTCCCTACATGTTTTGAAAGAGTGATAGGTGCTCTACCATGTCATAGAGAGAGTGTTATCAGAACATATAAACTAAGTTTATGTAATAACACATATGTGGATGTGCTTGAGCACCAGGAAGGCCTCCATATTAATCAATTAATTGTTCAGACTCCTTTCATTGGGCAGAACCACCTTAATATAGGTCAGATGAAATGTTCCTAGTTTGGAATGTCTGGCAAATGAGCTTTGCCTAAAAAAGGCACTACAGTGACAGAAAAGGTCTTAGTTAATCCATGAAAAACTTGAAGGGGGAGATGAAGGCCATCCTAGCAAAACAAACTGGCTCGTCAGTTTTCACCTCTTGTGCTGACCTACATTGGATTCCCTTGGAATGATACCGATTAATATGCCAGCTATTGAAATTAATTATTTTTGTTTGAAATTGTGGCATTGTACTCGGGAAAACATGATACCACTCAGGATACGTTTCTTGCTTGTGTCCGGCACATGCATATAGACTTCAACTATATCTCTCTGATTCTTGCGCAGGTTATAGCATCTAAAGGAATTCACCCCAAATAAACTGACGAGAATTTTCTCAAACTTGAGGTGAAGGGACCTAAGGGCTGTCACATCTAGAATACTAGCACCAGAGAGACTGGCAACTATGAGTCTGTCCTTTCATAGCCTGTTGAGTGGTGCATCAGTGTGTCTAATTGTAGAACCACTTATTAATTATATAGTACCATGTTTGACTGCAGTCACTGGAGTTCTTATGGAAGTAGCATGGAGCTAGGTTGACTTACTGTAGTTGTGAGTAGAAGTAAAAGTGAAGATGTGTTGCACTGAGAAGTGTTACGTGGCCGTGGTTTGTTCAGACAATGTCTTAAAGTGGCTTAGGTACGATTTCTTAACAACCTTAGTAATAGTGGGTCTATTTTCAGGTAACTGCTATGTGGTGTTAAACTGCTTATTGAACTGTAGGGTGTGTGAGGTTGGACTCAAGATTTAAAATGCATTTGCACCTTTTACAAGTAGAAGCAGTAAATAGTAACAGTAAGTCATTGCCAAATGTGCATGAAGAATTACTAGACTGTCTCAGAGTTCCTAAAGTGAGCAAACTGGCAGTATAAAGGAACAGAGCAAACTGCAAACTCTGTCAACAGAGACCACTATGTGACCAGAGATTAGTGACAGCCTAACAGCTGCCCTAACATTAAGTAAATAAAACCGATAAGGAAATTCATCTTTAAGTATGAGGGCCTTTGAGAGATGGTGATGAATTCAGAAAAATGTAGTCACCCCCCCCCATAATTCCAAGCCAAGAATATAAAATTAACTGCTATATTGCTATGAGTAAAATACAACACTGTGTGGAAAACCCAAGTGATACAAGGGAACTATACAAACAAAATCCAACTAGTGCTGCAGGACTCCACCAAGTATGTCACAGCTGAACATTAAAGCATCGGTCTGCAAAACCTTGTACACATATACACCAGGTAAACACTTCCTAAAGGTTAAAAGCACCATCCAACAACAAATAACAGTTAGCCAGTCAGTAAAAATAATCTCAGGATAAACAGTAACCAGTTCAGGCAGACAGGGGTGGAACTGTTCCTCCTCTAACCAGGAACAGCAAGTTACCCACCTGCTGCCTGGTCCAACTCCAGATGAAGTAAAAGGCAGACGGTTATTCCTAACTCTCTGCCTGTTTTACAAAAATCCCTGCCATTAACTGACTTAGCTTTATATTAAACTCTATGAAATGGACCAGACCTATAACAGAATAACACACACTGCTGCTGGCCTCTATGGTTGGACTCGTAATTGTTTGGATCTGTTAGTTTGATGTGTTTTTCGTGAAAAAGCACAGTTCAAGAAAGGGCTAAAACATTGTTTTGTCAGCAACTGTAAATGCCCCTCACTAATACGTTGATGTCTCACTTAAAGTTGAATTGTGGTTTTGTTTGCTATCATAATTCCAAAGCATAAAACTCTTTTTTTTTCTGTTAATACTAAGTTATCAGCTATAGTACCTTCTTTTCTGTAACTCTTCCTATTGAAGGCTACTATCAGAAATTCATCCAACCCACTTTGTCTGATGTAATAAGTGTTCTATATAAACCTAGATTAAATTAAATTTTTTTGTACATGCAAGATTGTCATTTTATAGAAATACCCCATCCCTGGCTCCTTTGTATTGTCTATCAAACCCTAGTATGTTGTAGTCACATGTCAGTATTTTAGAATTCAGTATGTAGACAAGTATCTTGGAATATTGTTGTTATATATGTTGTGTGCAGGTACACGGGCAGTTTTTAAGTTGTGACAATATGTATATTTGGGATCTTCTGGGTCTGACAGTGTGACGTATTTACTTTCTTCCTGGATTTAGGTAAACATCACCACAAAAAAGTATATATTCACTGAATCATTTTTTCAGGAGTTTAATCTTAAAAATTAATTTAAATTGTTTTGTATATATTTTAATTTTAGGAAAATTAATAACTTTGTATTGTTATTCAGATGTGTGTTAAGATGAGTGTACCTCTCAACTGTACAGATTTTCACAGAATGCCCTGATTTTGGCCTCATATTTTTGGTCCATTTTTCATAAAAGTTTGCTTTTCTAGCAAATTTAGTGGCAAATCATTAAAGATTAAAGTTAGAAAATGACAAATATTTGAGTTTCGCACTTCATACCCTTCAGAAAATTCATGCTAATGCAAAACCTGTCATTCTATCAACTTTCTAAGTTTGTAAGAGCAATATTTAAAATGTGTCCCTATTTTTTGGGCCTTTGTCCCACTTTTATTTATGGCTTTGTCCCGATTTCTTGCTCTAACCGGTTAAGAGGTATGTTAAGGATTAATAAACTTATAGCAAGGGATAGGCTAGAGAACAAACACCTGCCTTGGAGTAATTGTAAAACCTCATGTGGGGGATCAGTTGTAGTTTGAAGAGTCAAGCAAGAGAATAATCAAAGTGTTAACAATGTAAGTCTACCGACTGGGTTTGCCAGTGGATGCATGTTTAAATATATTGCCCTTGGTAGGAAGCCAAGTATATAAAAGGTTTATTTAGAAAATGCCTTTAAGGGCACACTAGCTTATTAACTAGGGTTACTAGGGCAGGTAGGAGAGAATGCTGCTCATGTTTCTGTACCTTAGTCTGGATACTTTTTTTTAATTCAGCATCGGGGCCTAGGGTCAAGACACAGAGTCCTATTGTGCTGACCAGCAGAAGTAAGTGTTGTGTTTTGGGTATGCAGCTGTGAGAACTGTTGGCCTACACAAAGAAATTTTGCGTGTGTGTATATATCAGGGAAAGTTTTGGATTTTGTGGTGTGACCAGAGACTTACTGATCTTTGTGTATGAACTAATAGTATGGAAATTCTGCTGTCCTTACAATGTATATACTAGTCCTACACCCATTTAGTAATGATCTGGGTTAATCAAACTACCCTCATATGTGGGTAATATAAGTTTGTATGGGTGAAAGTGGGGATAGGAATGGAAGAGTAAAAAAGAACAGCATAGCCAAGCATTCTTGGAAAAATAAACTGTCTAGTGAGGTAAAACAGATTTAAACACTCTTCTTTACATCGCTGTGGACTATAAACCTATATAGGAATATTTGCAATCCTGGGGATCCAAATTATTCAAATATACATTTTTTTTTTTTTTTTGCAGTCTGGATCACCCTAGAGTTGTATACACCAAATTGCCGATATACATTGGCAGAAAAAATCACTTTAACAGCATAGCAATTCATAAGCTTCTTTGCAAACACCCATACATGTAAGTATTACTGGCACAATCTATACACTGACATTGTTAAAACTATACATATCTCCCACGTTCTGTATGATAATATTAAGTTAAAACTAAACACATGCATAGTGACATAAAGTAAAACTGTACTCATTCACATTCAGTACACTGACATTAGTTAAAACTGTGCACATACAGGCACTGACATACAGTTAAAACTAGACACACTGTGTACTCTGATATTAAATTCAAATTACGTAAATATCTCACACTGCATGCTAACATCAAATTACAGTTCTACAAACTTCTCACAGTGTTCACTGACATTAAATTAAAACTCTACACATCTCCCACACTGTATGGACTGGCACTACGTTAATTCTACACACACGTCCCATACCGTATATGCTAACATTAAATTAAAACTATATAGACCCCCCCCATACTCCTCATGCTGACATTAAATGAAAACTATACACGTTTGCCGCATACTACTCACTGACAAAGATGAAAGTTGTGCATATCTCCCGCAGTCTTTACACTGACATTAAATTAAAACTGAACACATTTCCTACGCTGTATGCACTGACACTACATTAATTCTGTGCACACCTCCCATACTTTGTGAACTGAAATTAAATGAAAAATATACACACTCTGTATGCTGACAATAATTAAAACTAAAGATATCTATGAAGACTTAAAATGAAAATAGATATACAGCATTGCTGCTTTCAGCAGGCTACTGGATGTGGAAGATATACTCTTATATATCAATATTTTGGCTCCTGGCCCCTTCTCCCCTTCCACTACAACCATCAAGTCATATTCTCAGTTTGCCCATTTATTCATCCTTATTGTTGTCATCAGAATATGAGAGCAGGGAACGACAAAAGCTGGAGAACCATGGCAGTATCATGACAGAAGTTAGGTGATTTTGATTATTCTAACAATCTTTCCTCTGTCAACCAGCAGGAACTATACAATGCTTGACTCTGCTGACCTGCTATGTGTACATGCTTCCATATACCGGCAAGATGTATGTGGAGTGGGAAAAGCCTTTAGCCATGGTCACATCTCTGTGTGTGTGTTGGAGTTAAGTATTGGACCCTCCTCCAGGCTCTGCTTATGTGATAATACTTAGACTCCTCAGATGGGCAAGCCTACCTTGGGCACCTTCTCCAGTGCCTGGGTTGCTAAGTAAACATACGTTGTCTGGGATATAGTAATGTCTTTCACTCTGTGTGCCACAAAGGCAGTTTATAAGGCTATAGAAAATGCATGTAATAACTCTGTGTAGCCCGACATACTGTTATAAACTCCTCTTCTCCCTTCCACTTTAGCTGCACTGTGCTCTTCTTAGAGAGGTACTAGATTTTTGTCAATGGCTGCAGGCACTGTATTAGTGAACAGTAGTTTTAGGTAGAGTTGTTAACTATATACTCGCTTCTTTTAGAGTACTGTATAAAGAAAGTTCTTCATAGTATGGTAGTATAAGGGCTTATTCTGCAGAAAAGAGTTGCTGTATATGACAGCCACCAATTAGCAATTAAGTGCGAACTCCCTCCTAACAGTTGTAGAGGTCTTTGAAGTCCAATACAGAAATTATGGGTGCACACCATAACACTGGATCTGTGGTAAGGAGTCCAGGGTGCTGGAATCATCTGTCCTGCTTGCCCATTCCAAATTCTTCTCTGGTGTCTGTTACACATACCACTCTAATTTAGTTAATGCCCAACATATGTATATTTTACAAATGTATAGCCCTTTCCAAATGTAAGTCCTTATAAAAGGATTCTTAGCCATATTATAATAATCCCCTTCACAGTTTAACTCCATCCCTGTTACTATTTGAATACATGTTTTGCCGCTTTAACGCTAGTACATGACTCTCCCTCTTGAAAAATCCTCTTTTCTATACTCCAATAAACTGTTGTCCTTAACCCAGGTTTTTCACTGTATTTTCATTTAAAAACACTTTTCTAAATATTATTACTGGCACTTGCTGCAGAGGTGTAAGACTGATCCGTGGTATGGGGTTCAGTTCCCTCAGCCCTCATTTGCCTACTGTGTGATCTTGAACAAATCACTTAACCATACAGGGTTATTGGAAATTTGGGCTATGCTCCTCGGTGTTTCTCTGGATTGCAAGCCTTGTAACTACTAATGAACCTGTGAAACCTTGTGTGCATACTATACTGCCAAGTATTACATAGTTCTAGCAAGACAATGATCACCTTATTTAATTCACTCACTGCTCTGTCATAAATAAAATATTTTGTTATATCAACCTGTGTGGTATTTACCATATAGTTATATAAAAGTTAAATATTGCTAGTTTATGACAATTGCAATATTGTACTACAGCAACTTCTGTGCTATGTTTTTATAATTACTAATACAAAATGTAGGTTACCTATTGTAGAGTTGGTACCCTTATAGGGTCTTCAAACTCAGTGCATCAACAAGTAAAAACAAAAGAAAAAGCCTCTATTTGCACCAGTAATCCACTGCTGTATTCTTGTAGGTATTTTCCAGTCCAACAGCTAAGCAGAGCAGAATGTACACATTCTAAAAATCAAGCAATGAAAATTTGAAGCCATCCTTGTCTGAGCCTTGAGTTGTCCGGTTTATTCAAAGTAATGACCACTTTCATCTATACAATGTTTCTTCACGAAGAGAAAATTTCTTATTTTTTTTTTTTTTTTTAATTTGGCTGAGTTGCACCTTGTGGCTTCCCTGGCCCTCGCAACCATTACCTTATTTAATTAGTTGCAAATGAAGCATTTATATCTGCTGCTTGGGATATTCTCTGATTTTCTTCAAGGACAACTGAACCCCTAGTCCTTATTGAAGGCTCACCCCCCCAAAGATCTGCAGCACTTGAACAAGCAGCCCTTTTGTTGCATCAGTCTTTCAACAGGCATTACCTCACAGAA
The DNA here is from genome assembly GCF_019279795.1 of Protopterus annectens. Classification (NCBI taxonomy): domain Eukaryota; kingdom Metazoa; phylum Chordata; order Ceratodontiformes; family Protopteridae; genus Protopterus; species Protopterus annectens. The sequence continues at coordinate 423,213,405 of NC_056747.1, read as the reverse complement.
TGTTACTGCTGTTGCAGATTGCTTAACCCCCAAAGTCACAAGGTTGTCCTCATCCTCTTGTGTCCCTTCGCCAGTGTAGCTTTTGTGTGAATAGCATTTCATTGAGCAGGCTTGTGAAATGCAATGCCTCTTCTGTTGACCAAATGTAATGCATGGATTTACATTTCATTCTAGTAACTGAACAGTGTGCTAAGACCTAATATCCTGCTCAGGCCCGAAATGGGATTAATTACTGGTGACATGTGACAAATGAATTGAGGTATACATGCGGAAATAGAAATTGGAGTTTGACAAAGTACATGCACAGTTTAAACTACTTAGTAATATTGAAGGTCACAGCTAAGCAGAAGCACACTGGTAATAAAGTCATGGAAACGTTATAGTGAACATAACAGGGACAGTCCTTGTCTAATTTGCATAATGACTTTCTCTTTGGCCATATATGAAATTGTTGCTCGTGAAGCTAGTATATTTTGGAATGTCTTCTTTTGATTCTTTTATTTTTTGTATCCACATGAGGGTCTTTAAAAGTCTTCCAAATAAATTACAAGCCCCATTTGAGCAAATAATGTAATTTTCAGTAAGTGCTATTTTTTTCTGTGTTAATTTCTACACTTGTTAAGATATATATATATATATATATATATAAAAATGTGTGTGTGTGTGTGTGTGTGTGTGTGTGTGTGTGTGTGTACAAGGTGGTGGCCTCCTTAGCAATGGATTGCTAACACTGCCCCTTCTCCCAACCCCAACCCTAACCCTATCCCTTAAGGTCATTAAAACCTTCCCATAACACTGTCACTTTTTAGACAAATTTGAGGTTAGTGTTACGGGGGTGCTTTAGTTTTAATATCCGGAGAGAAAGTAGTTTTCTCTCTCTCTCTCGATATTACTGTTTTTGTGGGGGAGAGGTGGTTTGTGTAAGTAGTATTGTTTTCATTTTTTTTTTAATTCGGTATTGTATATGATCAAACTTATTTTGTCCATGTTTATATAGATATATATATATATATATATATATATATATATATATATATATATAGACACACACACACATGTTGTTTTATTATTTTAGTGTCTCTCTCTTCAGTTTCAGCCATTAAAAATAACTTGCTAACAAATTTCTGTCATACCTAGTGCCTTTCATTAAGAACTGATATTCCTGTTCATAACTCTCTGCTCCTTGTTTCTAGCCTGAGTGCTCCATTTGGCTGTGTATCTTGTATACATCTCCATCCCATATGCCTTTTGCACAGCGTACTACTACTGTATATATGGGAGGTACAAGTAGTAGTGAATTGCTTGCTTTCTTTCACTGTTTTTCTGGCTGGTGTAACAATTCTCCTTTCTGAACTCCAGCTCCTCTTCCTTCTGTCTCAAGCTATGGTATGACATCTGTCAATTGTGTAACACTGGCACTCTCCCTTATGGTTAACTGTATAATAACGTGTTACAGACGGATTTATAAGGCAAGCCTGAAGTGTAAAAGTGCAGGCTTTAAGGAGAAATCTGTGCCTGTGACTCTAATAGACCAAGTTTCTAATAGGCCAGGCCTGAAATGAAATAGTGCCAGACAGTGGAACAGAAAAAACACAAACTATGTCCTGTTGCTTCCCACCTCCGCTTTTTTTAGGCACACAGCCAAATTGCAGGGGTTAGCAGACTGCCTTCCAGCTTGCTGCTAAATAGCTGGAAAAAAAACAAGGATGGAATGTGTTCAGTAAAAGGTTGTGTGTTAAGTTTTGAAACACAGGCATTGATAAATATTCCTATTAATTGTTGGTGGGGTACTGCTGCTGTCTTTTAGGAAGATGTAGTGAATGATGACCCCATCTACCTGTAACAGGTGCTGTTCAGAACAGCATTAAAAGTTTACAGCAGTTGCAGAAAAGCAGATGGATAGATTATTTTCTTGAGTATATACATCCCACTGAGGTTTGTTTTTATTTTTTGAGCTATTTATATCCTACTGGGCTAAAATCCCTTTCACGGGTGAGACCCTAAGGTACTTTGTTCATAGTAAAGATACATACAGAGTTGATGAAATACTGCTATAAGCATAGTGCAAACATTTCTGTAGAAGCCAGACACTAATAAGCAGTGATATATTTTTGTACATGTACCAGGTAAATGGTTCAAACAGCAGTTTAATTACCAAACACCCATCACATTCCCATTCTTTTCCAGAAGAAAATGTGTTAATTTCTACCACACTGTTTTGCATGCGCACTTCTAATTACTTTTTAATGAATGCCAAGGAAGGGTGTCTCCATTTGTACTCTAGTAGCTGTTTGTTATTTCCACAAACACTTAAAATTACTTTTAATAAATACATACGAAGTTTGTCTGCAGATTGTATTCTAGTACCATTTTGTATGCATTAATGATGAAATTTTGTCCCAGGAAAATGTTCAGTACTTTTGATTTCAGCATTCATGCCAGCTGAGTAATTTGTCGTGGAGGTAGAGTTTATGCTGCTGCTGATGAGTCAGCCAGTTGACATGCTGTAAAACAAGCCTTTCTGTAGCTGCTTTATTTCTTGCCAGATTAATGTTTTTGCTCATTAGACACATTTACCACTTAGGTTTTTGAGACTTAAGCACTTTAGGGATTCTCTGTTTCCTGGTATTATTCACTGTCTTTCTTCTTTTAGGTGTTCCCAAAATGATGGACTTTTCCTGATGTCTCTTCCTGCCTTTTTATGCCTTTTATCCTTTCTGATAAAATGGTAGGATAGACTGATAGAAGCCAGATCAAAAAGACCCATCAGAGGCTTATTTTCACCTGCCTAGTGAGGGTTCAGATGTTATATAAAGCAACAAGGACAGAAAAGCTGTGGCAAAAATATACTTGTAATTGTTCTTGGTGGCTTGCTGGGGGGAGATGCGTCATCGATAAGCACTATTCATTATTTAAAATGCAAGAACAGATGCAGGCAGTGGGAAATGTCTTAGATTAACAATACATTTGTTGTTTATGAAATGCTACCTTCATATTGCAGAACAAAAGATTTGTTAAAACATTGACTATGAAGATATTTGTGGTAAGAAACTTAGTGTGTAGAATTTATAATGAGTGTTTTTTTGCAATAATTACTTAAACCAAGTTGTGTTGCTTTGCTAAAATGTTATGTCACGCACACTCACAGCAAACGCAATGTTGCATCTAAGTCAGCCTGTCATTGTGTGTAAGAATCTCTCAACTAAGCAGTTCAAACAGTTCTTCAGCTGAGTACCCTACTATCCTATGCACGGAAGCAGATCATTCACCACCCCCCCCCAAAAAACAAATAAACATGCATGAAGGAGCATGCAGTCTCACACACACAGACACACACATAAGCATGCATTGACAGAAATAGTGGCATACACACACACAGCATATACATGTACAGGGACAATCTTCCAAACATTTCTACCACAGAAGCTATCTGTTAAGGAAGTCTAAGTAGAGCAGAGCCGCTATAGTTTCTGGCTTGCTATGCTTTGTATTTCTTGTCAGATAATGGAGACTACACACACACACACACACACACACACACACACACACACACACACACACACACACACACACACACACACACAACTGTTTCTTACCAACAGACCTTTTTTTTTGGCCAGATATTCATATGTCTGTAATTTCCCTTCCCCACCTCTTTTGATAACATTCTCATTATCACATCTTCCCCCTTTAATGTAATATTTTTTTATTTTAAGTTATTAAGTGTTATATTGCCACATCTTTAGCTATTCCAGTATGTCTCTAAACATTTGTACTGCACTGTGCATTTCACAGAATATCAATTTTTGTTTGTTTTGCCCAGGAAGATTTTCCCAGTAAATAAATAAATGTGCTAATAAATATTTACTTCCCATAGTGTAACTACATGCACACATATATCCATTGAGCCACATTTGAGTCCCTATAGAAATGCATACACGTATCCACATACATACATATACCTACCCACGGCACTGTTATACTTAACAATACCATAGGGAGGAATGAGTGTATACTGCATGCAGTTTTTCAACTGTTTAAAAAAAATGTTGACAGAGCAAATCTCTGAATCACTCTGCTGAGTGATTTTGGAGCCATCACTATTTCCACTGGAGAGCACATGGCTAATTAGCATTAACCCCCCCCCCCCAAACAGGTTACTGTGGCTTATGTAGGGGCAGTGAACTGTTTAAAATCACACATCAGGCTTGTGTAGAGGTGGCTATCTTTGGGGTTAGTGGTGAGGCGTGAGGAGGTAATGCTGTGTATATGTATGTCAGAAGTCACTTGAAATAAATGACCATGGCAGTATGAATCTCTGCTTTCACCCCAGTCTAAAACCAGATGGATGCATATGCATTCTGGGAGAGTAGGGAGCCCAGCAGTATTCCGAGATAGGACCTGTGTATCCTCACAATTGTCTTATAGTTTATTGTGAGTTATTATTTTGCAGCATTGAACAATAAGCTTGGATACAACTTATGTCTTTCTTGAAAGAAAAAATAAGACTGAAATTCTTTTCTTACTCATGATTTTTGTTTAGGCCACCGTTGGATTAAAAGGTTGGCAAATGCTCTAAAATGCACCCCAGAACATCTATAACCCCTATGGGGGCACCGGCTTAATTGAGTTATTTTGTAAGTGGTTATTACTGTGCTGTCCTGGTCAGGAAAGGTATGTTGCAAGAAAGACAAACGTCGAACAACAACAGCACTGAATTACTTAACCAGAATTTCTGTTCAAGCCATCTTTAGATGAAAAGGTTGTGTCAAAAGAAAAATAAAACTTCAAAATGCACCACAGAGCATATAGAAAGGTATGGCTTCTTAAAAAAGCTGAAAAGTAAGGCAAAATGTGAGAAAAGAAAGAAAAAAGTAATGTGCATGGTATGGGAAGCCCAAGATGGGGTAAAGAGAGTGGAGTACTCGAGGATATGTATGTGTGGGGATGCTGAAAACAGTAGGGAATGCCTAGTGTGTCATTTCACTTAAGTCCAGCTCTGTACAACATAGAATTGTTTGTAATGTATTGTTGTTGCAGATAAATGACAAAAACTGTAAATTTTCCTTTGTGAGATGGGCCAGCATAATGTGGTACACAGGCCTGTTGTAATGTAAGAGCATTGTAGCTACAGGTCACCCTGTGCATACTATACCTAAAAGTTTACATCATAAACTAAAAGGTTGCTTAGGAGACATGGCAGTGACGGGATAATACTTAGATTGGAAGTGCCTAGGGGACTCCTTACTTGACATTTGTTGGGGGCTCCCAAAATGCTAGCAGTGGCCCTGAAAACCTGAAAAAGGAGTTCTTTAAAAATTAGTTATGAAAGAGGAGAGGAGGAGTACAAAATGCCTACTAAAATGAATATGTATAGAAAATTCCAAAGAAGTTTCAAATTAAAGAAGAATACATAATGGAATATGCTACTCACTGCCTGCTCCCATATATGGCAAAAGGTCAAAGTATGAGTAGTTCATGCTGGTCAACTAGATATCAAGTGTTTTTTATGGGAAAGAAGGATGCTAAGAGAGAGTATTTTTAAAATTCATTTCCTGAAATGATGCACAATCATGGAACTTATTTTCCATGACTATACATTCGTAACTCATACAGAAAACATTTTGTAACTTTGGCTAAATAATGAGGCTGACATGACTGCTGGTGTCACCCCACCCTCACCTCACTAGCACAGTGGACTAATGACAAAGCAGGTGTCTAGGATGTCTTGTGCTAGATCCGTCTATGAGTGCCTTACCTTGACTTGTGCCCTTCTGCTTAACTAGTACCAACTGAATTTCGTATGGGCTGTCATTTAAAGGTTCTAATTTGTCAGTTATTACTTTATGAGAATAATATTAAAGTACATTAGCATAGGTTCATAGGTGGCGTCCACGGTGGTGCAGTGGTTAGCGTTGTCACCTCACAGCAAGAGGTTCTCCGGTCCGATCCTCGGCTGGGGTGCCTTCTGTGCGGAGTCTGCATGTCCTCCCTGTGGTTGTGTGGGTTTCTTCTGGGTGCTCCGGTATCCTCCCACATCCCAAAGACATGCTGTAGTTGGATTGGACACACTAAATTGGCCCTAGGCATGAGTGTGTGTGCCTTCTGTGGAAGGTTGGACGCCGGGCTGGCATCTCGACACTGTAAAACTCCACTGCCAATCATGAGCACACATGTGATCCGCTGTAGCGACCCCTAACCGGGAAAAAGCCGAAAGAAGAAGCATAGGTTCATAGGTGTGTACTAGTGTCTATATTATATTGTTGCAAGCTGACAATATCGAATTTGATATTGTTGGCACGACAGTATCGAAACCAAAGAATATCAGCCAGGTAAACAGAAATCTCTGTAGGGGGAGATTTCCATTTACCTCAATGTAGTGTGGTCTCGGAGTTGGTATATTTAAGTAGCGGAGGTGCAGGGGTGCTTGCCCCCCTGCCTATGCCCTTTATTTTTTTTGTTGTTTTTTTATCCTTGTTCGATATTTTACTGCATCGATCAATTGTGTTCGACATTTATTGCTTCGATGCAGTAAAATTTCGATGAGGTAATATAAACACATGTACTAGGCTAATGGCCCTGGAGCCTTTACAAGCCTACCCCATAGGATTACCCTGGCATTGTGCCATCCGACTTTAGTTCCCAGTGCCTCTGTTGAATAGAGCCACTGGAGTGATCCCAGGCTGAATTTTCTATTTCCCATCCACTCATCAAGATTTCTCTTGAAGTGGGCCAGTGAGGTGCTCTGTTTGACATGTATGGGAAGTCTATTCCATAGCATGGGGAGTCTCTGGGTTATGAACCTGTCCCTCCAGCACATTCTGTTGATTGTGGTAATGAGGTTGAGGTCTCTGGAGTGTGTGGTGTGGAGGGATTGGGATTTCTTTAGATGTAGCATTTCTAACAGAGCTGGGTCAGACATGGCTTTGTAAGTCAAGCAGAGATTGCCTTTAAGTAGGCAGTATGAGACAGAGAATAGCCGGAGATTTTTGAGTCTGTCCATATAGGACAAGTGTTTAAGGTCTAGGATCCTCTTTGTGAGGTACTTTTGTGGCCTCTCCAGTTGTTTCAGGTGTCTAGTGGGGTACATGCCAAATGGGCCATTGTACTTGATTGGCCTAATGATGGAAGAGTACAGGGAGACAATGACCTCTTTCTTCCTGGATGCAAAACCCTTAGTAATGAGATGTGCCACATAGAAGGAATTTCTGACCACAGTGACAATGTGGTGGTCAAAAGAGAGGTTTCTGTCAACCAGTGTTCCCAGATCTCTTATAACGCCTTCTGTGTTCAGTGGACTACCATCGATGTGGTAATTCATGGGAACTGGGTTTTTCCCAAAGGGAATGGTGACACATTTTTTGGCATTGAGCTTAAGGCCATGGTTCTGACACCAGTCGGTCTCAGTGAGGCCTTTCTGTAGGATGTCAACATCTTTTGGGGAGTTAATAATGGCTCCCCAACTTGCAATCATCTGAGAACTTTGTCAGCCAGAGTCCCTTTGTGTTGGCCTGGACTTCTGAGAAGTAGATACCAAACAGGAGAGGACCCAGGACCAATCCCTGTGGGACTCCACTCGTGACTGGTCAGCAGTCTGACTTGGAGTCAGCATGGGGAAGAAAAACAATATACACTGTCAGCTATTCATCAAATGCTTTTATTACCTATTGAAAGAATTTCATAGGATTCAAAAGGCAGGATCACAGACCTATGGTGCTACATATCTAATAGAAATAGGTCACCTTGTGTCATTCACAGTAAGCTTTATTATGAGTCTGTGATTTTACATAATAGCTGATACGGCTAAAATTGAGACTGGTGTATCTTCCTATTTATGAATTAGTACCAATATAGCCTGTTACCATAGGTCATAGATATGTCCATATGCATTCATTTATTTTAAATTACTGAACAGAAGTTTAGTTAGGTATTCTTTGACTCTGCACAAAAACACCAGATACATTATGTGGTCTCATGAAATTAGATTTTTTTTCTTTTTATTTATAGCAGCAATTATAACATCTTCAGTTATATAAGGGATGTCTCTCCTCATTTCTGTAACACTCTGACTCGTATCTTTGCTTATTATGAAGTTTGCACAGAATTTTCAGACAGGTACATTCACAGTGTCCTGAGGCTGGGTGATCACGCCACCATTTATTGAGAACATTACATTAAAGTTTTACTTTTTTAGTTATCTGATGTAAGAGCCTGCTATGTCAGAGGTCATACACTTTTTTTTTTTTTTTTTTTTACCATTCACATGACTGTCTTCGATAAGCTTATTGGAGAAAACACTAGATTGTCAGTGTTGTGAGGATGCTATGTATGATGTATGTATTCCAATGCTGTCACATATACATTTGCATGTTCACGAGTGTGTGGATACACACAGAGCTAAGGAGCAGGGCCATGGTTTATTTGTGGAATTTAAATCCTTTTTAGAAGATAAAATGACCCAGGTTTTCTTCTGTTGTATGGAATATTTTTGACACTTAGGAAATGTTGCCAGAATTAAAATTTACTGATGGTATTACTGTGTATTTTGCTGCCATTCAGACTTAATTACTTCAGATTTCTGTATTTTGATGCCATGGCAGGGAAATGCAATGACTTGCTATCTAAAATGTATTCTAAGATCATGTGTTGCAACTGTAACCCTCTAATCTTTGCATTATAGCTGCCTTTCAGCTGTGTGTTCTCCTCGGTTAGACCTCACAGCAACCAAGTTCAGGTTACCAAAAAGATCTCCACATACCTGACAGCTTAATAGTAAACTTTTGTGTCCATCATACAGCATCTATGCAGTTCTTTAGACTAGATGAAAAACCTCTTGTGACCTACTTATGTTCTCACCACTTTTCTCTGCAGCGTGGTTCCTTCCTAGGTCAGACACCTAGATTGTATAGGTTTTTAAGGCATTTGTAAGTCTCATAGATTCATAGAAAAGCCAAGGCCACTGAGTTTTATGACCACTTACACTTTGCCAGTACTCTCCCTCAGGCTGCACCTCCTTTTTCCAGGATGGGCATACCAGTCAGCCCTGAAGTTAATTATTGAAAACACATCCACTCATCTAGATTATGTTCAAAGCAAGATAGTGAATTGTATTGCTTAATATGCAGAGGAAGTTTATTTCAGAGATTAGAGAAGTGCTGTGTTATAAATCTGTCTCCCCATTATATTTTGTCTGTTGGGGAAGATTTAGATCTCTGGTTCTAGTGTTGGTGGAGTCCTTGGACTTATAAAGCTACAGGAGGTTGAGGACAACTGGGACTCTAATGGCACAATAAATGAGACCGAGATCTCCCCTCAAAGGTCTGTGAGACACTGAATAAAGAGATAGCGCTTCAACTTCTATTGATAGCTCAGGGACTTTAGCCCTGTGATCTTTTTGGTTAGGGACCTTTGGAGTCTTTATAATTGTTTGATGGGTTTAGTGAAATACATCTAGAAGGGCCAGATGTGGAAGGTCAAGATATGCCATGTATACCTCATGCCTTTTTTGTACAACTTCCATAACCATTTTAAGAAGTTCACCAGATTCAATAGACACGATTTACTCTTCACAAAGCTAAACAGCTGGGGGTCAAGTCTAATAAGATTCTTGATATTGAGTTTATGAGGTCAGTTATATTGTCCATGGCTTTGCAGATGAGACTTGTAAGACTAATGTGTGTGTAATTACCTGGATTGGTTGTATGGAGGGGCATCACCACCACAGTGGACTACTGATTAAGGACAAGATCAGTAGCTGAATTTATGCTAAACACTTTAAGGAGTGGGACTGCAAGGGGACTGTTAATTAAGCAACAAGGTATTTTTTCAGATTCCACGGAGGAAGTATTTTTGGTCTTGTTTAGCACTTTCAGTAAAAGCCCTTTAGTGATAATTGGGAAAATACAGAATGTGGGTATTTCAGGACTTTGGATAGAAGTCTCAGGGGAGAAGTTGAGGTTGAGTTTCTGTTCAAGAACATTGGCAATGTCTGTTGGGTCAGAATGTGAGGTAACAATTTGGCCATGTTCACAGCAATATAGGGTATTGTTTTTAGTGTTCTAATATGGATAAATAAGGATTTGTAATTGCCTTTGGCTTGAGAGGTTAGCCTAATTTTGTAATCCTTTTGATATTCTCTCTAAGTCGAGTGATTTTGAATCTGCTATATAGTATAAGGTGTTTCTTTTATTTTAGAATTTATTTATGGAAGTGTGTCCACCAAAGTGATTTAGTTTTGAATTTCAGATGATATTTGGTTTGGGTAGGGACTGCTATCTCTGTACATTTTTCTAAATAGATGTAGAGTTCCTTAGTGATGCTTGCTGCTATATTAAGTCAGAGGAGGTGCAGTCTTAAGTGAATGTTGATATTTTGTCATAGAGCAGGTTGAAATTGGCATGTTTGTAGTCTTTAAAATTAAGTGTAGTTTGTTGTAGGGCTTTTAGGTGTTTGAAGGAGAAGGCCACAAGCCTGTATTCAGACTTCACTGGCATAAGGCATATTGGAGAATTAGTGCAAGAGGTGTTATAGTGGTAAGCTATTAATTGATAATTAGTCCTATCTAGTTCAGTGAGTTCACTTTGTGGGTTCTTAGGGATCTGCCTAGTAGTTGTATGTTCCTTGGCAAACATGGAGACTCCATGAGAGTTGCCATCAGGTCTGAACATGAAAAGGGCAAAATCCAGATATAAAGGGAATGCTCTCATTACATTTAAACCAAAATCGCAGTAACTATGCAGATATGGATGTTTTCCTAATGCAGGAGTGCCTCGAGATCAGGCAGTTTATTGTTTAGACTTCTGGCATTGAGTAGAGCCAACCTAATGTGATCTGATTCCAGGGCTGATATGCTAGTCACTTTGGAATGTCCATCACCTGGCCTCTACCTAAAAAGGTAATGTGAGGCAGCAAACACTTTAGCCAGTATAAAAATGTCTTTGAATGGAAGAGCAGGCCTTCCTTAACAAAGCAAGTCAGACTGTCAAGCATCTCGCCCCATGATGACATATACTGGCTCCCCCTGGAATAGCTGTGAAACTAATTATTAAAACCAGTTATCTTTTATTTGTTATATCTTGACATCATTCAAGGTGAAGGAAGACTTCCACTGAAGACCAGTATTACCTGCTTTTGTAACATGCATGGAAAGTTCTGGCATGTCTCTCAGCATTCCCACCAGGGTTTTACATCTCAGATCATTCACCCTAACATGTATCATTACCATGCCATAGTCACATTTGGCATGGACCTTTTAATGTCAGAAATCCTGTCACTTGAAAGACAGCTCACTGTAACCCTCTCATTGTCCATCCTTGTGAGTGACAAATGAGTGTACCTAACAGTGGAGTTAACTGTACCTAAAACGTTTTTGTTTCTGCTTTAGTTCAGAGTGGTAGATTTGGGTTTTTTGACACAGGGTGACTTTTTATGGTAGGCAAGCTTTGTGTATATGAGAGGACCGAGTTTTGCAGAGGCTTAATAATTTTACATGTAGAAGGGTTTGGGAGTGATTTTTTTATAGCCTCAGCATAAAACACTGTGGTAGAGGTGTATGAATCTCATAGGGCAAGTTTTAGGTAAGAGGGAAGCCTCCTGATAAATAAGGTATTTATACCTCTCACCGATACTTACTAGTGTTTAGAATAAGTTATTTTCTGTGGACATAAGACATTTGGTATACTGCTTTAGGTGACCTAGTGCTAAAAACTGGTAACATAGGTGAAATTAGCAGACTGACCTTCCATCTTGTCCAGTGTTTAGATTTATTGACTAGTAAGGTAAATTCAGCAGGAGATGTATATAATTAAGGTAGAATACACAAAATATACAGAAGGCTTTCCAGTGAATGGTATTGTTGTCCCAGATGTTGCAGGTTTTAAAGTCAGATAAAAGAAAAAAGTTGATATTTTTGGTACTAGAGTTGACACCAAGCAGGCAGGTAGATATGAAAGAGAGGGCAACTGATGCTTTATCAGTCTAAGAGGATTCTCCTTTCTTCAACAACATTTTCTTATCGTTAATGCAGTTTACATTTAAGGATAATTTAACTGCTACTTTCATATTTTACATTTCCTTTTTAAATATCTTTGCCATTATTTCCCCTGCCTGTTTCTGTAATGCACCTTTTTCCTCCTGGTTTGGTCAGCATATAAAATATGCTACAAATGTTGGTATGGAAATCACATAGCATGGGTGCTGGAAACATGGACACTAGATATTATGGATGCTAGATAGCATGTGCACCAAATGATATGGACATTTGATGGTTCAGGCACCAGCTGGCCTGAGCACTGAATGATGGAGACTGGATGGCATGGGCATTAGATTATAGAAGTCCTCAATGCCATTGGCACTGAATGACACAGACACCAGAAGTTAAATGCACCGGACTGAATGACTACTCGATGGCATGGTCTTCTTTTGTTGTGTCAGTATATATCTGTTGCAGTCAGTAATTTACTTGACAGACCTGCATGTAATGACATGCACACTGTAAGCTCAGCAATCTATGGGAGATGCATGATGGGAAAAGGAGACATATGAAACCAACCTGGAGTAAAAGAACAGGAGCTGCTTCTACTTGTTACATGTTTTTGGCTGTAGATTGTCTAGTGAGGCAAGCTGGTGCAGGTGAGTAAGGAATCTGAAGGACAAGACATTGTATGGACTCAACATTAGCATAAGAGCAGAGCCAAGGAGAGTTCTCTTAATGCATGTGTGGAAGGCTAGCTATATGCAGGAACAACATTTCAGTACACCTCAAAAATAAACACCTTAATTTGAAGCACAGTGTTATCTGGTGATGGGATATGTTCCTGCCCTTTCTGAAGCAGAAGGGGCATAAAGAGTGCCAGTATACTGATGCAGACAGGTATTGGAGACAGGCTAGGGAAGGTGTCAGAAAGATCTAGAAGAAATATCCCTTCCTTCATAGTTTAGCTCGGACTGGCATTCATCCTGTAAAGATTTTGCCTCAACCCACAGTAAAGTTCACATCAAAGAAACTTGTCAAAAACAGTATATTTGAGTATGTAGTGAATGCTGTACTGTGCTGTTAGTCTTCCAGTAACAGATGTACAGTCTGTGAAATGATCATAGATCTTAGCATTACATTTCTTGAGGAAACCTTTCAAATAAGAAACATATCTAGTAAATCACACAGATTTCACATTAATATTTGTGGTTCCATGTCATAAAGGCAGACAGGAATATGTGTTACATAAATTCAGAAGCATCATATTTTCTACTAAGTACAGCATATTTGGTTTATACTCAGAAAAATATGATTATAAACTATCTTTTGGAAAAGAGATGGTATGTAAGCTGTGTGACATGAAAAGTTAGGTACCAAAGCTTTTCTGTACACATCCAAAATGTTGATTAATTTGATAATATTTCTTATAGACTTTGATGATTGATGCTAGCTTTATTTTTAGTTCAACAGTGCTAAAAATCAAATGTATTAAAGGGTACACACTCGAGCAAAATACATGTCCAAAGATAAAATGATCTGTTTCACTGGCATTAAAATTCTGTTATAAGCACAATTTAGAAACATGGCAAATATCACAGTATTCTGAGTGTGTGTATATGCTTTCTTCTATTGATTGAAACACATGCAGAGGCAAATTTAAGCATCAGACATTATAATGCAGTATAAAGTGGATGGAAAAATGAGCCCGCATTTATCACTAGCTGTTTTTTTTTGGTACGGTGTTCAGATTGTAAACTGAATGTAGAAGTTCAATAAAAATTTCCAGACATACACTTTCAGTTTATGAAGGTGACTGTGGACACATTTCATATACCTACCTTGCCGCTGCATGCCATATCTTGGATGGCTAAAAAATTATTTTGTTTTGTGTTTCTGTATTGTTCAAAAAGACATGACATTATTCTACTATGACCAGCAAACTACTATATGTCTTTTCACTTACCTACTGTATTAGGGTTTTTGCCTTTTTAATTTCTCCAAATCTTTTGGGTTTCTAATACTGTGACGGGGAATGGACCCCATTCCTAAGTCAAAGTACGATTAAAGTTCATGAAATTAGCATTGTTTCACTATTTGATGTCAGCTAGTAGTGCTCTTTGCAGCACCCGCAATGTGCCCAGTAAATGACTCCTCCTGCAATTTGTATGGAGTTACATGGACTGGTAGCATAACTAAATATGATTGCAGACTCTGTTTTATAAGACCTGTTGCTCCTACTACTATTGGAACTGTCTGGGTATCTTTCTTCCACATTACTCTAGTTTCTGCCTGCAAATCCTGATATTTTATGACTTTGTCTCTCTCTGTATGCAAGACACTGTAATCACTGCGTTTGGCGATTTCAATGAGCAATGCTGCTTTTTTCTTATTTTCTTGGACCACTATATCCGGTTTTCTAGCATTTGTCTTTTGAACTGTTGGTAATGGGCGATCCCATGTGATGCAGACGTCTTCATTTTTCTATGATGCTTTGTGGATCATTTTTCCAGAGTTTTTCAGCGCCTTCAATGCCATACTGTTTGCACAATTCCCAGTGCAACAGTCTTGCCACATTATTATGCCTTTCACTATACAGTCGTCCTGCCATTAGTATGTCGCAACCAGGAATGAGGTGTGTGACTGTTTCCAATTCGGTTTTACAAAACTTACATTTGTCTGTTTCTCCCACATGTTCATTGGACTTTGTAAACCAACATGTATGTAGCCCACTGTCTTGGGCTGCCAATATTAACCTTTCATCTCTTGGTTTGAATTTGCCTCTCTTCAACCATTCGTTCGTTCCTGATCAACATGAGGTTCTTCCAGAAGTTTTCTATACTAGCAACTATATTTATGCTTTTTCCACATTTCTTGCCTTCTCATCTGATCCTTCATCTTATATTCTTTCTTTTGTTTTTTTGGCACATTCTGTTGCTGCCTGATTTTTATCTACTTCTGCTTTGATTTCCATTCCTGCTTGATGTTGATATGCTTCTGCTAGAGTAAGCAGAGAAGTCATCTTAGATTTATTCTCCTCGTGTTTCAAAACTTTCATGATATTTGGGTCTTGAGGTCAGCAGATATGTGTGGAGTCCCACAGTTGCAGATCTATGCATAAAATCAGTTTCAAAGAGGCCCATTCCTCCTTCGCAATGGGGAATATATAATATTGGTATGCACTGATTTCTATAAATCATTTGGTGAGCATGAAGCATCCTTCTTGTTTTCCTATCTAATCTGTCCAACATATTTTGGGTCAGTCAGTCATTCCAAAACTGTTAGGTTAGGACAGGAAGAGCAAATTGGTTTATAGTCTGGATTTTGTTCCTAGATGTCAGTGCTGTTTTCAGGATTAATTTAAGTCTTCTGAGGTATTCCTTACTAAGTTTTGTTCGCATTTGTTCATGTTTATTGTTGATCCTTCATCAGTTCCCAAATATTTTTACACTCCTCCTTGCTCAAGTTCTTTTATGTGACATTCTTGTCCCAAACTGATGTTTCAGTTTTCCTGCTTTAAAGGTTGCTTTTGCACATTTATCAAGACCAAATGACATTCTTATATCATCTGAAGAAGATTTGACAACTTGCAGTTGTGCTTTCAATTCCTCATCTGATGCACTATACAGTTTTAAATAATTGACAAAGAGAAGATGTGAAGTCTTTACCCATTGTTGTTTTCTAGGAGCCAAATTCTAGTGGGTTAAGGACAAAGTAGAATAGCAGCTGTGACAGAGTCACCCTGGAAATCCCCCTTTTAATTTTTATCCCTGGGGCAATAATTTGTCCTTTATCATGGCTTAATTGCAAAGTGGACTGCCACTGTTTCATGGTAACTGTAATTTAGTCGATCAGTGTAGGATGTATCTTAGACATTTTTAAGCACTCTTTTATTCATGAATGTGGGATGCTATCAAATGCTTTTTGTTGTCAATTCATGCCATACTTAGATTCTTCCCCTTTTTACAGTTCTCCACCATGACTTTATTTGACAACAAATGATCCTTTGTTCATATGACTTAATTTTATTGCCCTTTTGTTCTGCTGCCATAATTGAGTTTTCTTCTAAATGACTATAAACTCTGTCGGCACCAATTCCCGTGTATAGTTTATACGTCGTCGGTAGGCAAGTTATTGGTCTATAATTTTTAGGGTGGCTTGCAGGTTCACAGTTAAGTAGGATCATTGTTTTTCTTTTGTTAACCAGGTTGGTGTCAGTTCGGGATGCACATATAAATAGTTCTAACTCATAGCTAAATCTTGTGCAAGGATGTTAATATTTACAGCCAAAAGTTAGGTACTGCATCTGGGCCTGGGTTTTTCCAATCAGAGGCTTTTCTTAACTTTGTTTCAATCTCTCTGGCTGTTACTTCATCCTATTTCGTATCCTATTTATTTATTTATTTTATTTATTTATTTTCCGTTTGATTACAGGGGAAGTGTACTGGGCCAACATGACTCGTTTTCAGTGGAAGCCTGGGGAGAAAAGCTTAAGACTGCATTATACAAATCCAATTACAATAAATGCAGGAGTATACAAGATAACATTGTTTACAGCAGTTAAAATTCATAATTTTCAACAAGCATAGTTAAAATTCATTGAGAGAGAAGTATTGGGTTTTACTGTTTCATTAGAGCAAGGGCACTTAAGTGCTGGGTGTGAAAGACAATTGCAAATAGTGAGGAATTTTGGATATGCTTGCTTTACATACACAAATGTATGTAAATCTTTATCTGCACTTTTTTCAAATAATACAGCATTTAAATTGATTTATTTGTGTTGCATTGAATACTATCTAGCTGGAAGTTGTGGCTCTGTTTTCAATTAATGCTTGTTAGAATTACTGCATAGCCAGTGATAAGTGGGGGTAGTTCACTTCATTGTTATTCGGTTTCTGGCTTATATAAGTGGTACATTTTGGATTATTTTCTGCTTAAACTCTGAGCTTTGGCCAGCTAAGACCTACATGCAATCAACTGGATGTATAAGTGAATTTAAGTAAATCTTTATCTGCACTTTTTTCAAATAATACAGCATTTAAATTGATTTATTTGTATTGCATTGAATACTATCTAGCTTGAAGATGTGGCTCTGTTTTTTCATTTAGTTCCCCACCCATCCTCCCTGCTTTTGTTTTGGTGTTAATCTTGGTGGCTCTGAGACTGCCTGCCCCTCTTGTAAATTTGCATTTGGATACTCCTCTTGGGCCCATCTCATTTGCTCACTCAAAAAATTGCACTTTATTCATCTGCTTTCACTGTATTTGTGTTTCTTCCTACTTTATGACTTCATATTGCTTTTGCGTCATCTTAAAAGTGCTCAATTGTATTTATTACTTCTTGGTGTAACTATAATTCTAAGCCTTTTGGTTTAAGCACTTGGGCTTCAGACCAGTTGTTTTACATTAAGAAGGTTTGTGGTCTGCACTGTTGTGGCAGGACAGGTAGCTTACATCCTAATTTGGGAACTGCTGATTGAAGGCTCAGTGTCTGTTATTCTAAAAGTGTATTAGTTCTGGTTTAAGCACTTGAGCTTCAAGGCCAGTTATTTTACATTAAGAAGGTTCGTTGTCTGCACTCTTGTGGGAGGAGAGGCTGGGCTCTACCCTTCTGAGCTGGGAATTTCTAGTTAAAGGCTTATAGTGCCTGCATATTTGAACTATTTCTTACTGAAATTGGTGCACCTTGTTTGCTGTAGCATAGACTAGATCCAGGCCTGCTGAATCTAGCTTTGTTTGTATAACTTGAGCACTAATCCAGGCCTTCTTTTTTGGAAAAGGTTCCCCTGCACCCCAGTGGCAGGATTGTGTAGTTAGAACTTGTCTGATTGAAGATTACAGGAACAGGGCTCAGTTTTGAGATTTTATTACTGATTAATTGGGTAATTTGTTTAAAAGCATTTTCTGATTGCTTGTAGTCATCTAAAACTGTTTTAAGTGTATTTTTTTACTGCTTGTAGTCGTTTAAAGCTGTTTAAAGTGTAGTTTTTACTGTTTTTGCCTTATCTTTTCAAAAAAAAAATGTCCTTGTTTCCAACCTTTCTAGGCTAGTATAGTCCAGTTTTCAGGCTAGTGCTGAATTCAGGGCTGTATTACAATTTTCTGAGTTGTCCATACCTTACTTGGATAGAGGGAAGTTTCTCTGTTCACCTGTGAAAGAGGGAGCTTTGAGCAGGCATCTGTCCCTGGAGGAGGAGTTCTAGCCCAGAAGTTAGTAGTTTATAGGCCATTTTGGGCTAATTTCTATCTCTTTCATTTCCCTGCTGTAAAAACCGCATTTGCACAGTTTTGCACGTCTGGGCAGTGCTGGTTAGCTAGGGCTAAATGTATCCTGGCTCCAAGTCTCCTCTTCAGTTTTTCCCTTGGAAGTAGTTTAACTCTCAACCTAAGCACTTAAAAAGCATCCTACAGTCCAGCACTTGCTCAGACCTAATAGCAAGCACTAATATACCCTGACACTTGATTACCCAGCAGGGCAAGGCTCATTATTCACCCCTCACCAACCAAGCGACTAAGCAGCTCACCCTACTATTCAGGCATGACCAAAGGGCAATTTCAGTATACTCTCCAGTCCAGCTGGTGAACCTAGGTATCCTGAGGCAATGTTACAACTGCCTCATGTACACAGACAACCCTACCACAAAACATTAACATATGCGAGAGATGCAATTATATAGCTAAATTGGAGGCTAAGCTCTCTCCACCCAAGACTAGAACAGGCAGTCATGAGGAGAAGGTTAACACTTGCACCACACCTCCAGCCTCACATAGACATACTAAACCAGCACTGGCAAAAAATGCACATAAATACACAAAATCATACTCGGAGGCTCTAAATAAAAACCTGCAAAAGATCACAGACCTCCAAAGCAGACACCCAAAAAACCTGCACCTCCTGTCACAAACCAGACAACACATAAAACACAAAATCAGTGTGCCGCACAATCGCAGCCCTTAAGGTGAAATAACATACCTAACACGCTAATAATAGGCGACTCTGTAGTCAGGCACACTGACGTCCCACTCACTAGGTTGGACAAGGAGAAGGTTACTGTTAGCTGACTGTCAGGAGCCAGAATCTGCCACATAACACAAGCACTCAAGTCACTCCAGAACAAGTACAAATATGACTCTATCATTGTTCATGTTGGTGTGAATGACCTGAGACGTACCTCCCTGGACTACATGAAAAGAGACATGGAAGAGCTCTCTGATCATGTAGCCCAGGCGGGTATGACCCTGACCCTGAGTAACATCCTGCCATCACCAAGAATGATACCATAGTATAAAGAAAAAAATTATCAATTTCAACAATTGAATGGAAATGAAACGGCAGTTAACAAACCAAATAAAAAGTGGACGCAACGCAGTGCACAAAGACGACTCCAAAACATATTAACAATTCACTTTATAAACAAAGTGCATCTAAAAACAGTGTAAAAACACCCTAATAAATACAGCTCACAAAGAGGAAAAAAACAAACTTCCAGTAATCCAACAATTAAGTGCTTTCGTCAGGTAGATGACTTCATCAGAATGAATAAAATGCTGGCAAACCTAGTTTAAATATTGCTCCTGGCCAATCAAATATATACCTCTACATCACTTCCTGATTTTTTCCCAAAAAATATATATGTTCGATGTCAATACATACAAACAGAAAATGTGTATGTATATATATGTGTATATAACAATAATAACAACAACATCAACCTACCTATAAGCCCTACGTATGAACACATAGAAATATATAAATATTGATATAAAGAATATTACATTACAAGCATATTCATACCATAAACATAGATTTCAGCCTCAAAAAAGAGGACATAGAAATTCTATCATTCAGTCCTGGGGGGTGATAAGCATCTAATTTAATTTGCCACTTCAATTTACTGAATTCGAAGTAATCATTCACTGGTCCACCCCGAGGACCCAAATCAACTTGCTCTAAAATGAAAAATCTAAAAGAATGGTTGGACTTATTACAAATATGTTTGTATAGTGCATTGTTACCATTCATCTGCTTGATGTCATATAAATGCTGATAAACCCTAAGCCTAAATGCATTTTTAGTTTTCCCCACATAGTAATTTTCACACATTTTACATACTGCTATGTAACCACTCCTTTACTGTAGCAATACATTTTCTTATTGGTTGTTAAATAGCCAAAATTTTGAGTTTAATCTTATCAGTATCCATAATATAGGGGCATTGGGAGCATCTTCCACATTTAAATGTACCACCCTGTCCAAAACCATGTTTGTTTCTCTCAAGGAGCCCTTTAAGTGAAATATCCTTCTTATACACTATTGTAGGTTTAGTGCCTATTCTTTCCTGCACATCCATGTCAATGTCAAAAATCTTCCAATATTTAAAAATGACATTCCTGATTTCAGTAAAATTGGATGTGTAAGTGCACGTGTACGGCCAAACTCTATATTCTGTTTTCTTCTATTTTCCTGACTCCTACCATTAACTTGACCCAATAAAGAGGTAAAATAACCACCAATCCTCTTATTTTTGACCTCATTAATAATATCCATAAAAAAGGTCTCAGGGTAGCCTCTCCTTAGAAACATGGTTTTCATTGTTTCACATTCTTTATTAAACTCATCCAAATTAGAGACCATTCTGGCTAATCTTCCATATTGGCCTTTTACAAGGGCTTTCTTTTGGTGCAATGGGTGCACACTAGTGAAGTGTAATAATGTGTTTGAATAAGTTTGTTTTCTATATAACTGAGATATAAAACAATTGTTAATATAGTCTTTCCTAATGGTAACATCCAAATAGTTAACAAAATTGAATTCTTTCTTAATGGTAAATTTCAAAAAGTTGGTAGTACCATTAATATAGGTAAAGAACCTATTCGGATCTCGTTCAGTACCATTCCAAAACAGGACAATGTCATCTAGGTATCGCTCATACAATACCCATGAAGTCCTGTATTTAGAATTAAACACAAATAAGTCCTCCCAGTGTGCTAATACTACATTAACAAAAACTGGAGCACAGCATGCACCCATTGCATCACCTTGTCTTTGTCTAAATGACCCTCAAAAGTAAGAAAGTTGTTTTCCAGTACAATTTCCATACATGTCCGAATCGTAAGAATGGTCTCATGATTGAGTGTAGTATTAGCACATAAATATTCATAGAACCATTCCAGGCCTAATTGATGTGGAATGACCGAAAAAAGGTAACATACATCAATAGTGGCCAGGATAAGATTCTTATCAAACATGCTTTGATCAATTTTCCTGAGAAAGTCCCATGAGTCCTTTATTATACTATTACGACTTTCAAGAACATTTTTCACTTTATTGTCAATAAATTTAGCTATGCTAAAAGTTTTTGAGGCCTTAGCATCCACAATAGGTCGTAAGGGTGGACTAGAAATAGATTGTTGGCATTCTAAATATTGTTGGTATTCTGGGGTGTTCAGTCACTAAATACTCATGGGTCTCTGGGGTTATTTGACCATTTATTATCAATTGTTCCAGTTCCAAATCGATGTTACGATACGCTAAATTCAATTCATTACATGAGGCCACAAAGTATACTTCACTATAAAGTAGTTCAAACATTTTGCTGTGATAGTCATCCATATTCATCATAACTATACCCCCACCCTTATCCGGTTTCATAAATCTAACATTATGCTGTTGAAGAATTTCTTTTAGAATGGCTGCTTCTCTACTATTAAGATTTTCCATACCAATGGAGTTATTCCTGTTCTCTAATAATTTTGTAATGTCAGCCTCACACAGCCCTTCAAAAAGTTGAACTAAGGGGTGGGTTGGAGGGTAGAATGTACTTGGTCTCCAAAGACTCGAAAGGTCCATCATTATATTAGGATTATGAAAAAATAATGCTAAAATAATAATAATAAAGCAGCCATTTTAAAAGAAATTCTTCAACAGCATAATGTTAGATTTATGAAACCGGATAAGGGTGGGGGTATAGTTATGATGAATATGGATGATTATAACAGCAAAATGTTTGAACTACTTTATAGTGAAGTATACTTTGAGGCCTCACGTAATGAATTGAATTTAGTGTATCGTAACATTGATTTGGAACTTGAACAATTGTTAATAAATGGCCAAATAACCCCAGAGACCCATGAGTATTTAGTGATTGAACACCCCAGAATACCAACAATATTTGGAGTGCCAAAAATACATAAATCTATTTCTAATCCACCCTTACGACCTATTGTGGATGCTAAGG
This sequence comes from Protopterus annectens, assembly GCF_019279795.1. NCBI lineage: Eukaryota > Metazoa > Chordata > Ceratodontiformes > Protopteridae > Protopterus > Protopterus annectens. The sequence continues at coordinate 423,191,197 of NC_056747.1, read as the reverse complement.
CCTCAAAAACTTTTACCATAGCTAAATTTATTGACAATAAAGTGAAAAATGTTCTTGAAAGTTGTAATACTATAATAAAGGACTTCCTGTATATTCTAGACTTGAATTTTTTGTGTATTCCTAAAGAGGATGGAATGAGAAGGTTTGCAAGTAGCATTGGCAAGCATGCTGATCTACCATGGGACACTGTATCTTTAATATTGGAATTTATGGATATTGTGTTAAAACACAATTATATATTTTTTGAGGGAGAACATTATAGGCAGTGCATGGGAGTGGCAATGGGGGTGGCTCGCACCCCAATTGTTGCTAATTTAATCCTTCTTGATTGGGAAACTGAGTACATAGTGGATACTACATGGCGAGACAGTATTATGAGTTATGTAAGGTTTTTGGACAATATATTCATATTATGGAATGGAAACATTGAAAAACTACATTCATTTTTAGAATATTTGAATACCACTAGTGATTATTTAAAATTTATCTACAGTATGGATAGGAACAAAATATCATATTTAGACACCCACATACTAGTAGAAAATGGTAAATTCAAGTCTAGAATATACAGGAAGGACACTTTCAGTAACTCATATTTACAGTATTCCAGTTGTCACCCCTACAGCCAAAAACACAGTATTATTAAAGGGCAGTACATTAGAGCTGCAAGAATGACCTCAGGTTTTGCAGATATGATAGACGAGTTAGATAAAATTGGGAATATGTTTAAGGAAAGAGGATATCCCTTACAATTGATAGAGGGTACCAAAAAATATGTTAAAAGTGAATGGGGCAAAATATATAAACCCTTATTAGGTACTGGACTTGGGAGAACCTCAAATAAGAATAATAATATGAATAAGGATACAGATGGAGAATGGCGACATCAATTTTCGTAGAGCATGTGTATTCCAATATGGGCCTTATATAAAACAAATACAAAAAATAGTGGAGGCCAATTGGAACATAATGAAATCTGAAGTTACTGTGTTTAACGAGGTAGGAGAACATCCGGTATTTGTTTTTAAAACTGCAAAGAATTTGAAATGTGAACTAGAGAGTAAAACATTAAAATGAAATGATAAAGGAAATGATGAGGGCACCCAAAAATGTGGACAGTGCGACCAGTGTAGGGAGATCTTGTAGGTACCATCTCTGATATTGGATGACACAAATAAAATGGAGGTCAGATTCAGGAAGGGTAATTGTCGTACCCAACATGTCACATATTTAGCTAAGTGTACAAAATGCCCGTGTTACTATGTAGGTAAGACGGACAGATGCTTAAGGAACAGAATATACGACCATGGGTACTGCATTAGGAAGAAAGATACGAAAAATGCTTTGTATAGGCATTTAGTTGACAGTACAACCTGTGACACTTTCAAATTTGTGATATTAGAGTACATTAAAATCAACCCTAGGGGAGGTAATATACGAAAGAGATTAGGGGAAAGGGAAACTAGATGGCAGATTTTGTTAAATGCATCTGTTGACCCTGGGTTAAATGAAAGTATTTCAGTTAAGCCTATATTAGAGAATACACATTAAATAGTATATTATTCAAACTGGAATATAAATCATCGGGGTAGTACGATATTCATAAGGTTTGCAGTGATAACCCAGGATTGTTCAGATAAAATATATTTTTTAAAAGGTTTTATGTTTAATGTTTTGTTTCTCTTTTTTTAAAACTGTCTTTGGTATTTAAACGAGGTTGAATTGTTATTATTGAATTTATAAGTAATACATATAGTTTACAATGGTTTAATTATGTTTTAGAAGAGAGGTATTGTTTTAAAGTACACTATAATGAAAGATCTTATAATAGAATGCATAGTAATAGGAAAAAATAATTTGAGCACTGAGCACTTTAAATATTTAATTGTTTTACTGATGTAATTAAGTGGATTGTTAGGATTGGGTAGGAGTATGTATAAAATCAAGTATTCAACAAGTGGAAGTGTTCTGAAGAAGTCTACCTTGAGGTAGATGAAAGCGCTAAACATTATACACATTCATTCATTTGTTTTATTTTTACAAAATAAAAAAGTGTTTTACAAAGAACTGTGGAACAGCAAGTGAATCCTTACACTTAGTGCAGCGAACGGAGAGTGGGCATAAAGTCTAAGAACATGGTGAACACAAGCAGACCATTGTTTCTATGTTGCTTTATTACACTGGAAAAATGTAGTAGAGCAGTAGTTGTGCTCTGCTTGGGCACCAGGCCATATATGGGACTTGAGACTGACCACATCTGCAGTCTCTACTCTGTAGTATTGACTATATATAGTCAAGGGATAGAGACCTTACATTGAAAAGTTATTTCATTAAAGTATGGAAAAATCAGCTGTTCAAACTACATTGGCTTTTCTGGAGTGCGATTGCGATATAGTAGGAAGTAGTGAATTAACCCATTCCCCACTGTACTGTGACCTCGAATTTGAAATGGTTGAAAAAAAGTATCGTCTTTTTTATTTTTTATTTTTTTTTATCTTTTGAAGATCAGTGTTATGCTTCTGATAATATATGATTTAGTGTTATGATATTTCACTGAAATATCATACACCCATAGTTACATAGTAATGTAGTAATATAATAGACTCAAAACCATGCTGCCTGCAGTCCCAGTGCTGTAGTTTGGGCTACAGATAGAAACAGTACTTGTATAACAGAAAAAATAAAACACTTCTGATAGCTAAAGTTAATTGTCTTACTATGCTGACTACACTTTGTAAACTACAGAGACAGTTTGTGATCAGGAACTGTCCTTTTCCACATGTCCTGCTCCACAGTATAGATTATACATGATAACATTACGCTGTGGTAAAATGTGGAATTTGGTTTTATTTATACACTTATTTGTTTGTTATATTCCATTATTGGGTTAAAAACCTCTAAGCAACATTATTTTACAGGTGCAACCTGGCAAGCAAGTACTTGTCTAGATATATATATATGTATATATGTATATATATATATATATATGTATATATGTATATATATATATATATATGTATATATATATATATATATACATACACACACACACACACACACACATATATGCATGGATTTCTATCATATGGTCAAAAGACCATACTCTTGAAGTTCAAAAGATCGCTTTTCAAAACATTGAAATGAATTTTCCTTCAGAAGCCGGCTACACAAACAACTGTGTTTTTGTAGGGGGGCAGGCCCCCTGTACCCCCATACCCCTGCTAATTACATGCACTAACTGAGATCACTCAACACTGGGGAAAGGCAAATGCCCAACCCTCAAAAAATACTGGCTTCTGGAGAAGTTGATTTGATGTTTTGAGAAAAGATCTTTTTAACTTTGACTATATGGTATGAACCCATGTATAATACATAGCTGGTTTGCTGCTCAAAAAATAAAATAAAAGTATGCCATCTAGCCCTAGCAGTTCTTTGCAGTTAGATTGGAAAGGATTGGTGCCAGTGATATATTTTATTTCACCGGGTTCAGAGAGCTGTGAAGATGGTGGTTACAGCCATGAAATGAAACATTGCTTGCTTGCTTGCTTAGGAAGAAAATTATGTGAAATCCGGGTAAGATTTTAAGTAGCAAAAAAAATCACATTGCCAACAAAGGTATAATTTGTCAAAGTTATGGTTTCACTAGTAATACCATATAGCTATGAGAGTACAGATAATAAGTAAAGCTCTGCACAAGAAACCTGATGAACTTGAATTGTGACATTGGAGAAGACTTTTATGAATTATCTGCACTGCAAAAAGATCAGATCAGTCAATATACAAGTTAAGATAAACCCAGACTGAAAAACATGATAGTAACACTAAAGCTTAAATGCTTAGACCTCATAATGAAAAGAAACGATTCACTAGGAAATACACAAATGTTGGGAGAGAGAAAAATCAGTGGCAGAAGAAGAAGTAGGGGTGGCAAAAGCTTAGATGGACAGATAGCATTAGTGAAGTAATAAATATGAATGTGCAAGAACTTAAAGTAGCAGCAGCTGGCGGACAGGTCTATTGTGCCAAGTCTTTGAGGTCACAAAGAATTGGATACAACTAAATAGCAATACTGGATAGAGTGTACGATCATGTTGTATTCAGTTCCTGCTCTGTGCTAATCATTACAAAGCATGAAGTCAATTGTAGTAATACATGGGACTTAAGGAAGACCATGTCTGCAGTCCTGACTATATACAGATCTTACATTGAAAAGTCACACTACAAAAGGAGTGTTTTTTGAAAAGTCACACTGTAAAAGGAGTGGCTTTATTTAGTGTAGCAAGTTAACACATATAGAAAAAAAAACAGATGCTTTTAAAAATTAGAAATATATACAGCTGTTTTTTTTTTCTAGGAGGAGATTGTCCAAGAGGGAGAAATGTGGTATTATAAGTCATATGTTAGTTTTCACCTCATCTAAGAGAGAATGTTAAGGCTTAGAGACAGCTAAATTGTATGCTTTGTCAGAGGAAAGCTCTGGCAGTATTGCTTTGTATGATTGATGAGTGTGGTTGAGTATAGTGGTTTCATTCACTGTGTTTATTATTCAGGCTTTTCTTAGATTTTTGTTTCATATATTCTATTGGGCAGCAGTTAGTGGGAGTTAATAGGGTTGTTATGTTGCGCTGCCACTGGTGCTATTTCATGCCAGCATGTTCACCCCTTTTCTACATTGTGTTACACCCGTTTGTGCAGTGGCTGTATTTGGCATGCTGACATGAACTTGATGGGCAACTGCAACAGTGGAGTTTAGAAGAACCCTATTAAAAAAAAAAAGAATGAGCACTATACGAATACTGTTAAGAAAGAGCCAAATGGAATTGACTGAAAGCAGCAGTCATAGGGGAAGAGAGACAGTGTAGCACTGAAAAACACAAAGCACTTATACTGTTATCAGCAACTGCAGGTGTTGGAGGGTGCCTGCATATTGAAGTAAGTGTCTTTGATTTATTTAATTCTTCTTATTCGACACACACACTGAAATATTGCTGCTGGTGCTGAGGACATCAAGGTCTGAGGTTGTGAGTGGGTTGTGGCTGGTTTCATTTACTTCCTCTCCCCTTGGTTCCTTTGGTGATGGTGAAAAACTGTGCTACTGTTTAGTAAGAACAGAAGATCAAGGATTAACTGTAACTATGAATGTGAATGTGGGGCTGATTTTTCAGATGTAATTCCCATGCTGAATGTATTGAATTGCCAAACCTGTGCTAAGTGCTTTGATATTTTTTTCTGCTGTCTGGTGTTTAAGCAGGAATACAGGTTTAGTGTGGTGACAATAGTGTCTGTTACTGGGAGATTTTATTGTTTTTTAGCTTTGCTTAGTTTTATGGATGCCTGTGTTGACAATGTTGAAGTTTACATTAAATTTATCTAACTTTTCAGGGATTATCTGCATAGAGGATCATGGCAGAAATCCCGGCCAGGTCAAGATAATTTTCATGCACAGGGTGACCACCGTCCATAGCCTCTTTAACATTTTCAAAATGTTTACTACATTCAGGAGAGAGAACTATTCGTAAAACTAAACTGAGTTGGGTGTAGATCAGTTAAGCTGCCTGGATCTGCATAAATCATTTCTGATATGATATGTTCTATGACTTTGCATATAAGGGTGAATATATAATTATCTGGAATGTCAAGGGTCTGTTATCCCGGCATTAGGGGCAAACAGTATGTATAGCCTGAGGCTGAACACTTTAAACAGTGGCTCAGATAGTGCATACTTAGCAATGATGAGAATTTATCCTAATATGTTGTTTAGTCCCAGTGAAGTATTATGCTTAGTCTTTGACAGCAAAGTTAAAAATTATTCCAATATGGTTACAGGTAAACTAAATTTTCAGGAAAAGTGGGCAGAATAATGTGAAAAGGCGAGGTAAAATCAGCACTGGATCTGTCTACTAATATAGTATCTACATCCTTGAGATTGGAATGTATGATATTATTATATATGAGCTCAGTGCATTGTTGAGCATTATTCCTTAATTTCCTTTCATAACTGAAGAAAGATTTGAAGTTTCCTTTGGGATTTGTAGCAACCTAAAGTTTGTACTTTGCTTTACATTTTCTAATGGTATTGTTAAGTACCTTGCTGGCATGTTTCAGTGTTGTCTTAACATATGAAGATGGGAATTTCTTTGTACTTTTCATATGCTAGTACTTCCATTAACAACCATACTGACATGTTTTTCAGATCACCTTGCCATAAAAATAAGACGACTCTCAATGCTAGTAAAAACAAAGAAAGGGGGTAATCTGCCTCCGAGTAGGCTTACATTTATTTCTCAGAGCACAGTATTTCATTAAGTCATAATTAGTTGCAGTTGAGGTATTCCTTAAGTATTCTAGATCCCTTTCAGCCACCTATGTCATTATTTGATGAGCTTTCTATTTGCACACAGCTCTGTTTAGTACCAAGAACTGATGGAGGAAATGATTTAGGCCTGTACCACTGCTGATTAAGATTTGATTAGTATGCCAGATGCAAGGCTCCTGGATAGTGAGATGGGAAATGAGAGACCACTGCTGACTCATCCATCTTGGGATGAATGCAGGGTGACACTGGAGACTAGTAATCCAACTCTCTGGTAAGGCACGTCCCAGGAACAGACAGCTTGCTGTAAGCAGTGTGAACATAAGTGGAAGTATGAACATGACAGGCATAAAAACAGCATTGTGGGTATTATGCAGTGCTGTAAACATGCACTGGGGAATGAGTAGGCTCAAATAAACAAATACATATATCCATACTAATTGGTTTAGATTTCACACAAACTGGCAGTGTGAATACTGGTTTAGGTATCACACAAACTGGCAGTGTGAATACTGGTTTAGGTATCACACAAACTGGCAGTGTGAATACTGGTTTAGGTATCACACAAACTGGCGGTGTGAATATTGGTTTAGATATCACACAAACTGGCAGTGTGAATACTGATTTAGGTATCACACAAACTGGCAGTGTGAATACTGGTTTAGATATCACACAAACTGGCAATGTGAATACTGGTTTAAGTATCACACAAACTGGCGGTGTGAATACTGGTTTAGACATCACACAAACTGGTGGTGTGAATATTGGTTTAGATATCACACAAACTGGCAGTGTGAATACTGGTTTAGGTATCACACAAACTGGCAGTATGAATACTGGTTTAGACATCACACAAACTGGCGGTGTGAATACTGGTTTAGACATCACACAAACTGGCAGTGTGAATACTGGTTTAGGTATCACACAAACTGGCAGTGTGAATACTGGTTTAGGTATCACACAAACTGGCAGTGTGAATACTGGTTTAAGTATCACACAAACTGGCGGTGTGAATACTGGTTTAGATATCACACAAACTGGCGGTGTGAATATTGGTTTAGATAGCACACAAACTGGCAGTGTGAACACTGGTTTAGATGTCACACAAACTGGCTGTGTAAATATTGGTTTAGCTATCACACAAACTGATGGTATGAATATTGGTTTAGATATCACACAAAGTGGTGGTGTGAATATTGGTTTACTTGTCGCACAAACTGACAGTATGAATATTGGTTTAGATATCACCAAGGGTGCTGGAACCATAGAGCGAGGGGAGGGAGCACCCCCCCACTTTTCCAGCTACAAGACCACCTACTTTCTCTTGGAAAAATATTAATGGCTAGCCTGGTCCTGCAGTGACACAGGCAATTACCCACAGGTACCCTGGCCATGAGGCTTCAAAAGTACCTATGTGTGTGTTGACCCAGTTAGGTATACCTGGTGGTTAGTGTTACTCAGGCTCAAGCCCTGTAACTTGGGTACAAGGAACAAGAGCCTAAATTCTCTACCCATACCACTTGTGATTCGAGGAGCTGAGTCCATAGCTCTCAACTGTACAGATTTTCCAAGAATATTTGGCTCATACGTTTGGTCTGTTCCTCTTAAAATTTGTGGTTTTCTGGCAAATCAATGAGAACTGATTTCAGTAAATAATGACATCCCTTTATGTTTCAATCTTTCTATCTTTCAGGAAACACATGGTAACACAAAATACTTTATCTTAGCATCTTTCTAAGATTATACAATGTTTAAAATATGTCCCTGGTTTTGGGCCTTTGTTATCCCCACCTCCCAAATAAATGTTGGCTTTTTCCAGATTTCTTGTGCTGTGAAGTTGAGAGATTTAGTTTTGTGTCAAGTGAATTTTACAAGGACCTGAGAGCTTCAGGGGAAGAGAAGTTTAAGTGCTACTTATACCAAGTCTGTTTGCATTGTTAGTAGCACAACAAGTAGTATACTTGCTTTTGATGCAGAAGGCTGTGGATTCTACTCTCGCAGCATGCAGATGGATCACTAATACTGCACTGTGTTGTACTTTAAAGGGAGTGAATGCTGCAATCCTGTGAATGTTCTCCTTTGGAGGAGTTACCTATCAGTTTGTCATCCATTCCCTATTGCTAGCTTATCATTTTTTTTTTTTTTTTTAATGTAACACAGGCAATTTATTCTTTAAGGGCAACAGGCACTTTATTTGTAGATGAAACAATGAAATATAAAGTTGATTGCTGGCAGCAACCTCTTCATTAGTTACAGATCCCTTTAATGTGGAATTATTTAGATGACCTTTGCTTTTGCAGAGATTTTGCATATTTACTGATATTGGTGGATTGTAATGACAGACGTTTGAGTGGCCCTTTATGATTGGCATTTTCTGAAATGGGTAGTTTTGTCATTATTGGTTCATACATTTTGTTTCATTGCTTACTAGAAGACTGTTCAAAACTACAAATTTAAAACACATTCTAACATGTGGTGCTGTATTATACAAGGAGTATAATTTAATATAATCAAGAAGGTGAATCAAAGAACACATCTATGTATGCATGGCCCTAAAAATGTGTAAAGAGCCTATGGTGTGAAAACAGCCCAGAGGTAAGCTTAGTCCTCCACTGGCCAGATGCAAAATGAATGTGGGTTTTCATGCCGTTGCAATGAATGTGAATTTCAAGGGCAGAGAAGTTTATTGCTCATGCTAAGTCTGTTTTCATTGCGAGACTGTATTGTTTGTTTAGCAAATGGCTCAGTGTTTGTGCTATTTTATTTCAATTTATAAATCATTGTAGAAGTAAATAAGAAAACAGTATGCAAGCTGACAGGTTTGAACAGTGTTTATGGTAACTGAGGAGAAATAGCCAAGTAATGGAACACCAGGAGTGGCTGGGGAGGGAGCTGCTGCTGGAGTGGTAGGGGGTTGCAATAGGGGGGCCCAATCTATTACTTTGCCTAGGGCCCCACAGAGATACCTTACTAAAAGGATACAAGTCCTAAACAATAGGTCTTGCATGGACCATCTCAAAGATTTATCACTATACTTAGTATCCTACAGAGTGCTTAGAGGTGACCTGAGTTTGATATACAAGGCATCCTCCAACCTTGTACTGATTGACCTACTGAACATCAGCAAGTCAAATGGCATCAGAAATACGCAGTCCAGGTATCTAAACTGAATGTTGTGGAAAGATAGATATATATCACTATCCAGTCAAGTAAAACAAAGCTCATCCTTGTCCATATTCAAATGCAACTTGGGTCTAAGGATGGGTAATAGAAAATGTACTCCAGTATTCTCCCTTGTGCCACTAATGGGTAGAGGCAGTTCCTAAAGGCTGCATCCCTTACATAGGTCCCCTCAAATTATCTGTGGTATGATCACAGTTATTCTTACTAAGGCTAATGTACAAATATCAGCCATTGGATAGGTAAGACCAGTCAGGAAATGTTAATTCAAGCACCAAAAGGGAAATTGCCTAAGCTTAAAATGTATTCCAAGTGAACCTATGTTGTGGTAGCAAATAGTTTTAAAACACTAAGTGCCCCTCTCACCCTCTGCCCCCAGCATTCAACAGCTTCCAGCACCTCTGGATATTACACAGACTGGTGGTGTGAATATTGGTTTAGATGTCACACAAACTGGTGGAGTGAATATTGGTTTAGATTTCACACAAATTGGTGGTGTGAATATTGTTTTAGATTTCACACAAACTGGCAGTATGAATATTGGTTTAGATGTCACACAAACTGGTGGTGTGAATATTGGTTTAGATTTCACACAAATTGGTGGTGTGAATATTGGTTTAGATTTCACACAAACTGGAGGTGTGAATATTAGTTTAGATGTCACATAAACTGGTGGTGTGAGTATTGGTTTAGATGTCACACAAACTGGCATTGTGAATATTGGTTTAGATGTCACACAAACTGGCGGTGTGAATATTTGTTTAGTTGATAGTCATTCTTGATGCAACACCCCGACCCCAAGTTTAATCAATGGGGAAAAGGGGGTTCGTGGATGGATAGATGGACTATTCCTGTACGTGAAGTAACATGCCTTATATAACAAGCAGGCTGATACATCTCATATGTTTACTTCCACCCCATTACTAACATTAAAGTGCACTTCATGCATATGCCAGAATAGCAGCATTTCCTAAACAGTAAATAGCTGACTTCAAGGACGTAAAAAAATAGACTTGTTATCTACATTCTTTAGCCATGTAAATAAGACCAAGTGGTTTTAACACATCGTAATGTGATCTGCTTTCAGGTTATTGAATATAACATGATTTAAAAAGATCTGTTTAAATGCTGATTCCTAATTACAACAGCACATACAAAGCACAATATTAAATTCTCTTATTAACAAATCTTCATTTTGCAGATGGTAAATTTCTACACATTGTGTAATTATGTGTATTTTTATGATAGAATGACGTTGTACTAGGTTTGTTGATTTCCAGTCCTGTTTCTCTAAATATCTCAAGTAAGACCAAAAAGTTATATATCTTGAGAAAAAAACAATGATGTACAATTAATTTGCAGGAAAGTCTCCAGGAATATACGGCATTCCTATGGAAGTTAGTAAACGTGGAGGAAAGAAAGAGAGAAGGATCTGGAAGGCTTTGTTAAACAGTATTTAAAAAGGAGAAGAAATATCAAGATCCTGGAAGAAAGCTGTGGTGGCTGCAATGCCAAAAGATAGTAAAGACCCATCAGACCCAGCTTCATATAGGCCTATTTCAGTTTTAAACAATGACAGCTCTATCAGTTGGCTTAGAGTATCAAGAAGCTGTTAAGATATTTTTGTGGTCTGTTGGTGCAAGGTTTGATTCCCTTGGCCTCCATTGTCTATTTGTGTGACTTTGGGCAAATTACTTAACCAGACACCACTTTATATAGACCCATTTCAATTTGTTAAGATTATTAAGTGTTTATGTCTATAATAGCTACAAGAATGGTAGAGGTGATGCCATAATTGATAGATATGGATCAGTGTGGTTTTGTGGATGGGGGCATACATTTGACAATATTAATATAACAATGATGATGCAGAAGGAAGCAGAATGTAAGAAAATACTGCTACTGGTATGTTTTGCTGTGGAGAACATATTTGACAGAGTAAGCTGCGATTTTATAAGTAGGGCAATGGAAGCATTTCATTCCCCGATACAATAATAAGGTTAATTAAGAGGATATATGCTGTGGAGAACATATTTGACAGAGTAAGCTGCGATTTTATAAGTAGGGCAATGGAAGCATTTCATTCCCCGATACAATAATAAGGTTAATTAAGAGGATATATGAAGGATTGGAGGCAAAAAGTGGGGAGGGTTCCTTTCTAATGAGTTGTGCCTCAACAGAGGAGCCAGGCAGGGGTGCCCTCTTTCCCCTTTGTTATTTGCTTTATATTTAGAACCATTAGTAAGGAGAATAAGGGTCTCAGAAATTCATGGATATAATTAGTATGGTAATCAAGAAAAGTTAGCTCTATTTAGAGACGATATTATTTTGTATCTGATATAAACCGAAAAGAACATTTCAAAGTTGGGGAACATCTTGAGCAGTTTAAAGTCTTTTTGGGATATAAAATTAAGGAAGATAAAACAAAAGCTGTAGTTGTAAACTGTGCAGCAACACATGAATTGGTGCAGCATTACTCATATTTATGGGGGCACGATAAACTGAAGCACTTAGGAATACGGATTAAACAAGCTTCTGTTATGGCAGCTAAGGATATGTGGGAAGAGACTAAAAAAAGATAATACAAAAATTGAGAAACTGGAAGCTCATGTTTATGGATATGGATAGCAAGATACAAGTAGTGAAAATGTTTTTAGTCACTTTATTTTTATATACAGGTCATAAATATTTGTATCAAGCAGAGGAGAAGTTGTGGACAGTAATTAGTAGAGAGTTGAAGAAATTTATCTGGGAGGGGAAGAGGGAAAGGGTCAAGTGGAATAAGTTGATCCCTCCAACAGAATAAGGTGGTTTACGATTACCTGATCTGAAGAGATATTTTAGAGCTACAAAGTTAATGCTGAATACATAACACAAAAAGAAAGCTATAAATCAAAGTGGAAGGGGATGATGATGAAACAGGGAAAATTCAAAAAATAAGGAGAGAGTGGGATTGTGGATGCAGATTCTTAAAGAGAATAACAGCCATAGTCAAGACAAAAAGAGCATCACCAAAGATATTTGAAGAGAAATACAGGCAAAGGAATTTAGACATGGAAAACTTTACAATACAAAAAAATAAAAAGAGAAAGAGGAAAAGTCAAAAAGCAGATTAGTAATGGAGAAGTTAAAGAAATAGAAACCCAGGGTATGGAGTACCTGTGAAGTGAAGGATTCAGTGTAGAAAATCTAACTCAGAAAGCACCACAGCAGGATAGAGCAATGGACATCCGAATTAAGGAGAAACTAGTGGAATGGGAAGCAAGTGGTTAGTTGCCATATGAAGATATTTTGGAGCCTTACACAGGAAACCAGTATAAATGTTCACTTGAAGCTGGACGGCAAGGGAAGGAACAGGAAACTGTGGCAACTGACACAATGTGGAAGAGTGATAGGCCAGTGAGTTCCCATATGACAGAGGAACAGCAGCTGACACAGGATGAAATTGAAGAGAATTTGCCACAGGGTGATGTTATAGAACTTTCCATAGGAATAAGCAAAGAGAAGAGTTCCTTGATTTTATAGGGATAATCAGACACATTAGGATCAATGAAAGAAATAGACTGCAGAAGGTCAGTAAAACCCAAAAAAGTCAGAAGTTTGATAAAACAATTGAACACAGTAATTAGGACTGTGCATGGAGATCCATGCAATATAGCAGAAGTAAACAGAGTAAGAACTATTTATATACGCACCCCAAACAGACACCATCCTGGATAACAACAGGAAAAACAATGCTCCTACTTAAGAGTGAACCCGCAAGCTACCCTAAAAAATAACTTGCCTTCCGACGACGTATAAACTGTACACTGGAATTTATGCCATCAGAGTTTATAGCCATTTAGAAGAAAAGTCAATTATGGCAATAGAACAAAAGGGAAACAAAATAAAGTCCTATGGAACAAAGGATCATTTGTTGTTAAATAAAGTCATTAAGATGACTTCCCTTCTTAGTCTAGCAGAAGCATATTGGCATCAGGCAGGAATGGAAATCAAACCAAAAGTAGTTAAAAATCTTGCAGCAACTGAATGTGCCAAAAAACAAAAGAAAGAATATAAGGTTAAGGATCAGATGAGAAGGCAAGAAATGTGGAAAATGCATAAATATAGATGCAAGGATATAAAACACCTGGAACAACCTCTTGATCTAAACCAGTTTGCTCTTCCAATCCTAACTTACAGTATTGGTGTGATTGATTGGTCCCAAAACAGCGCTGACATCTGGGAACAAAATTCAAGCTATAAACCAGTTTGCTCTTCCAATTCTAACTTACCATTTTGGAGTGATTGATTGGTCCCAAAAGGTGTTGAAAAGATTTAGACAGGAAAACAAGAAGGATGTTTCATGCTCATCAAAAGACCCAAATATAGTGAAAGTTTTGAAACATGAGAAGAATAAATCTAAGATGATTTCCCTACTTAGTCTAGCAGACGCATATTGGCATCAGGCGGGAATGAAAATCAAACCAAAAGTAGTTAAAAATCAGGCAGCAACTGAATGTGCCAAAAAACAAAAGAAAGAATATAAGGTTAAGGATCAGATGAGAAGGCAAGAAATGTGGAAAATGCATAAATATAGAAGCAAGTATATAAAACTCCTGGAACAATCTCATGTTGATCAAGATCAAATGCAGGAATGGTTAAAGAAAGGCAAATTCAAACCAAAAGATGAAAGATTAATATTGGCAGCCCAAGATAGTGGGTTACGTACAGGTTGGTTTACAAAGTCCATTGAACATGTGGGAGAAACAGACAAATGTAGGTTTTGTAAAACAGAATTGGATTGTCGCACACCTCATTGCTGGTTGTGGTCCCAAAAGGTGTTGAAAAGATTTAGACAGGAAAACAAGAAGGATGTTTCATGCTCATCAAATGATTTACAAAAATCAGTACATACCAAGATTATATATTCCCCATTCTGAAGGAAGTATGGGCCTCCTTAAAATTGATTACATGTATAAATCTTCAATCGTGGGACTGCATACATATCTGCTGACCTCACAAGACCCAAATATAGTGAAAGTTTTGAAACGAGGAGAATAAATCAAAGGTGACTTCCCTTCTTAGTCTAGCAGAAGCATATTGGCATCAGGCGGGAATGGAAATCAAACCAAAAGTAGTTATAAATCTTGCAGCAACTGAATGTGCCAAAAAACAAAAGAAAGAATATAAGGTTAAGGATCAGATGAGAAGGCAAGAAATGTGGAAAATGCATAAATATAGATGCAAGTATATAAAACTCCTGGAACTAATGGCAGAATGACTGTATACTGAAAGGAATAATAACGTGGCAATACTGTTGCACTAGGGATTGTGCAAACATTATAATATTGAAGTAGCTGAAAAACATTGGAAATATGAGCCACAAAGCGTCATAGAAAATGATGAAGTCTACACCACATGGGATCATCCATTACCAACATTTCAAAAGATATATGTGGGAAAACCAGAAATAGTGGTCCATGAAAAGAAGACAAAAGTAGCATTGATCATTGAAATTGCCACACCCAGTGACTACAGTGTCCTGCTTACAGAAAGACACAAAATCATGAAATATCAGGATCTGCAGGCAGAAATGAGAGCAATGTGAGAAAGATACCCAGACAGTTCCAACAGTAGTACGATCACAAGTCTTATAAAAAAAATCTACAATTGTACTTATATATGTTACCAATATATGTAACTGTACGAATTGCAGAGGGTGTCATTACTGGACACATTGTGGGTGCTATAAAAAGCACTTCTGGTTGACACCAAAGACTGAGACAATACTAATTTCATGAACTTTAATCATACTTTGACTTAGGAATGGGGTACATTCCAAACATAGTATTAGAAACCCAAAAGATTTGGAAAAAAAATAAAAAATATATATTATATTCATAAACTAGCAGCAAGTATTGTTAAGAACCAAGTCAATTTGAGAAAGGAGATTTTTGCTGATAGGGATGACTGCGATTAGAGGTACAGAGAATAGGTAAGAGGGGAAAAGAATTTACTGGAGAAAACTGGCAAAAGAACCAAGGTATTGGGAGCAAATAACTAGAGAGGGAAAGGTAATAAAATGGGAAGGGGCCAATAAGACATTTGGATTGCAGGCTACAGACTGCCTTCCCTATCTGGAATTAATATCAGAATATAGGCAAAGAGAAAGGGTTAGAGTAATCCTAAGTGAAAGATGTGCTCTGGTAGAGTTGTTAGTTGATATTAGAACAGAAGCTGATTTTAAAAGAAAGAGATTAAAAAAGGGATCATTAGTAGGGCATATAAAACATTGCACAATAAGTATGGGAATCAATTAGAGGAGGTTATAAAAGATTGGGAAAAGAGATTGGATAAGCAATTCACAAGGAAATAGTTGGAGGACATATGCATGGCTCCCAAGTATGCAACATAGTCTAGAAGATTTAAAATTTTTTACTTGCAATGTACACCATACAGATTCCAAAGAATATTTCCTCAGGTAGATGGCAAATGTTGGAAGTGTGATAGGGAAGAAAGGGGTAACTGGAAACGCATGTTTTGGCAGTGTAATGAGTTGGCAGACTTCAGAAATTCCCTACAGAGTACTCTGTCAGCAATATTGGCTGAGCAAATGGGTACAATTAAGGAAATTGTTTTTTTTTAACTGGATACAGGATCTGACTTGCCTAGACATAATAAAGCCTTGCTAAGATTAATTGTGGTAGTTACTAAAAAAGCAATTACTAGAAAATTGTAATTAAAGTTTAAACCAATTGTATTTGAATTATTGAATATTGTAACTAAGGTATCTGTGGTAGAGATAGCCTAGTGGTGGAAATGTTGATGGTGTGTAATGTTGGGAGGGACGAGTGTGTTTGTCAGTTAGGGTTAGGGTCATGGATGACTAAAGGATAGGCATTGTATGTTTATGTGCAAGTTTGTGTATTTTAGGGGTAGAGTTAAGGTTAGGTTAGGGGATAGATATAGTGTTGTTTGTATGTGTCTGTGAGTGTTTGTGTGTCCGAGTGTGTCTTGTGTAGTGGCAATGTTATGGGAAGGTTTTTATGAACTTAAGGTGTAGGGTGATAAACTAATGTTGCCCCTTCCCTCAACACAAACCTTGCATCTTACCTTCATAAAAACCTTCCCATAACACTGCCACTACTCAGACAAATTTGAGGCTAGTGTTATGGGGTGGGAGGTAGTGTTAATATTGGGAGAGGAAATAGTTTTCCTTTCTTGATAATATTTCATTTGATATTTTTTGCTTTTGGTATTGTGCATATTCAAACTTTTTTTGCCGGTGTTTTCAATTCGACATTAAATTAGTTTGATTGTACACAACAAAACCATATCTATCTATCTATGTATATATGTGTGTGTGTGTGTGTGTGTGTAGGGCCCATACCCTGCCTATATTTCTCCTAGTCCAGATTCAGAGCTTGTGGATCCAATAACTATTCATGACTTTCTAAAGAAATTTGCTTCAGACAAACTGGACCATCCTTCAAGACCTTCCTCAGCTCCATCCATGGGATCCTTCAGATCATACAGGATTACTTTGAAGGCTAATTTGGATTACCTAATACAGACATTTCTTAAGACACAGTTTGAGATGAGGGTCATTCCATCCATTTCTTCTATGAAAGTGGTTGGATCCATCCAAATACCCCTAATTCTTTCTCTTTTACAGGTTCACCTTTCAGCTTCTGTTAATTCAGAACCATTATTTCTCCCAGATCCTGTGGTCCAGGTGAAGAAATTCCATGCTTGTTCAGCTCTGGGGAACATAGTTCCAACTCACTCAACTCTAGTCCATGAGTTGGAGCAGTCTCTTTGAATCTGATGAAGGTTGGTTCAGCTCAGTACTTTCAGATCCAGGGTCAGAGCCAAGGAGTTGATTGGTCGGTTCCTTCTGGATACAGGTCCTTATGTTTTGAGAATGTTTTGACTTTAAATGCTTTTTGGATTTAGGGGAAGAAGGCCTTTCAGAATCAGCTTGTTTCTCCTCCTTTGGATCCAACTGAGTCTCAGACCCAAAGAGATGGGATGTCGTCTTCCACTCCAGTGGGACATTTGCCCTCTGCTCTATTGCTGGTGTCAGAAATATCTGTCTTTGAGTCTCTGGGACAGATTTCCTCTTCTGGGCCTACAACATTCTCAGGTTAGGTGGTCTATCTGAAGAGAGGGGTGGGTCCATCAGCTGGAGCAGTCTCTTTGAATTTGATGATGGCTGGTCTGGACATTCAGATGTTGAGAAGGATTATTTCTTCACCCAAGAGTATGTATACAAAGGTTGCACTTCATGGTCCCCTTCCAGTCTCACATAATGAGGCATCCACTAGTCATACTCACTCTGTTAGCCTCAAACCACCTGCCCAAATGCAGAAACAGTCTTTTGAGGAGTTAGTGATGCATCCCCTGACCTTCCAAAAAAGGGGATGTACAAGAGGAAACACCTAGACTGCCCATCAGAGTCCCATACTTCTGATACTGTCTTGGAGGATAGAGAGGAATCCCCACAATCCTTCTGGAAGATGCCACATTTGGTGAAATCTTAGAGCTCATGTGCTAGAGAGGAGCTTTGCCAGTTGGCCTTCCCCAGGACAGTGAAATATTTTTGAGGCCTATGGAACAACACAGTTTACGTCCTGGGCAGTGGCGGCTGGTGACTTCAAATCAAAGGGGGGCTGCAGGAGACGGTTGAACGGGTGGGGCCAACAAGAAGGGCTGTGGCCAACTAGAATGGGGCAGAGCTAAGCTAAAAAAATGCAAAAACTGGGACTTTACTTAAATACGCTGCCCTGGGTGCCACTGCCAAACCATCATTATGAGAGTCCAATCAAGACAAAATGAATTGTAGAAGAAAAAAAAAATTTCAATGCATTGGCTACATGACAGCTTACTTAATATCTAGATGGAAACAAAGAGGTTGCAAGGCATGAAAAAAATTACTTTTTAAATACATTACTGGAATGCCAGTCAAAATCAAGTATAAAAGACAAGCAGCACTCAACTCAAACCACTTCTCCTTGCACTGCAGTTCTAATTATAATTTATATTCAGCTTTATAAAAGTAGCAAGTAACATGCTGAAAGTAGCAATCTCTATGATACCCCCACTTGTAAAAATGTTTCTTATCCAAAAAAGACCTGCTGCCTGACAACTATCTATTTGTTTCATGGGGAAACATGATCAAAGTAAAAAATCAACAGCAAACAAGAAACAAGATCAAGATTACTTGCTTAAAGGATTACTGCACAGGTTATGGACCACACATGATAGATTGGCATTCTGTTTAGTTTATGGGTAAAGCCTGCAAAGATGACTGCAAGTCTCCAACAAATGTAAAGAGTTCAATGTTGGAAATTCTTTAACAGCATGCTTATTAAAGCTTACTTGCATCTTACAGTCTCAGAAAAGCTTACCTGATGGTCATTAAAGCATTGCTACTTAAACACAGAGCAATAGGCACTGCAAAGACATGCATTTTCTGAATAAGAAGAAGCATAAATCAAGAGTATAAAAATATGACAGAAAACCAGAACATTCTGAAAAATCAAGGGCAGATGAAAAGCTACTGCAGTACTTGTGTCTATCTTGGATGGGGGGGGATACTCTGCACACTTACACTGTATAACTGCTCCTTGTCTTGCTTGAACACATCCAGAGTCACTACATGGGGAGTGGGGTGCAACAAGTATGTCACAATTTGAAATGTCTCTGGCTGATGGTGATGGCCCTGAAACATTTGTTATAACTCTCAACTTCAGAGCAAGAAATCTGGACAAAGGCCCAAAAATAAGGAACATTTTTAAATATTGCTCTTATAAACTTAGAAAGATAATAGAATAGTAGGTCTTGCATTGGTATGAATTTTCTGAAGGGTATGAAATCTTAAAACTCAAATGTTTGTTATCATTTTCTAACTTCAGTCTTTACTGATTTGCCACTCATTTATCAGAAAACCACAATTTTTTGATAAACGGACCAAAAATGTGATGCAGAAATATAAAATAGCCCCACAATATAGCTGGGAACCTGTCAAAGAAGGGACACTTTTTTAATATTAGTACTGTTAACATGAGCAGCTGAAATAATAAGAGAATCTACATGCATTTCTGAAATTAAAAGTAATTTTTTACTGTGATCATTACAATTATTTATTAATTATAAATCCTCCACATTTTCTTCCAAATTTGTCATTTTGCGGAGGGATTATTAGGGGAAGAGCAACATTTTGAGACAAAACTGGGGACAGTTGAAAGGTTTAGATATACCTAATTCTATAAAGAGATTTATTTGCTCATACCTCTGAACCTCAACGCAGGAAATCTGGACAATGCCAAATATATTGGGGAAACATATAAACATTACTAAAAATTGCTCTTGTATAAACTTAGACAGTTGATAGAATAGCAGGTCTTGCTTTAGCATGCATTTTTCTGAAGGGTATGAAGTCTGAAAGTCAATGTCTGTCATTATTTAGTGACTTAATTCCTAAATGATTTGCCAGAAAACCACAAATGTTATGAGGAACAAACCAAAAATAAGAAGCAAAAATCTATTCATTCTGCAAAAATCTGGACAGTTGACATGTATAGTTTAGCTGGGGCTGAGTTTGCCACCCTTCCCTCCTCACAAAATCATGGTTGAATGGGGCTTCCCCACTACAGCTATCCCAATGTCCCATTACTTGGCTATTTCACCCCATTTACCATAAACACTATAATGTGCATACTACTTTACTTCTACAATGATTTGGATTTCATTTAAAAGTTTTATTTGACATTTTACAGCACAAACACTAATCAACATGTGCTAAACAAAGCAATGCAGTTTCACAATGAAAATAGACTTAGTATTAAAACTTCTCTGCCCGTGAAACTCACATTCATTGAAACAGCATCAAAACCCAAAGTCAAAGAAAATACATCTGGCCAGTGGCAGATAAAGATTAACTTTGGGCTGTTTTCAAGTCATAAGCCCCTTGCACAGGAAACATACGTGTTCTTTGATACACCTTCCTGACGGTATTAAATTATATTCCTTGTATAATACAGTACAGTTGTTAAAGGGCATTTTAAATTTATTGTTTTGAACATTTTTCCAGTAAACAATGAAACAAAATGCATGCACCAATAATGACAAAACTGCCCAGTTCAGAACATTTCCATCATAAAAATCTACCCAAACTTCTACAATCCACCATTATTAGTAAATATGCACAATCTCTGCAGAAGTAAAAGTCATCCAAATAATTCCACATTAAAGAGATCTGTAACTAATGAAGAGGTTGCTGCTAGCACACAACTTTATATTTCATTGTTTCATCTACAAATTAAGTGCCTGTTGTTCTTGAGGAATAAATTGCCTATGCTACATTAAAAAAATGATAAGCTATTAATATTGCAATAGGGAATGGATGGCAAACTAATAACAGGTTCATCATTTCTAGGTATCTCCACCAAAGAGGAAATTCTCAGGACTACAGCATCCACCCCTTTTAAAAGTACAATACAGTACAGTATCAGTAATGCATCTATATACTCTGGGAGTAGAATCCACAGTCTTCTGCATCAAAAGCAAGTACACTACCTGTTGTGCTATTAACAACCCAAGCAGCCACAGCATAAGCAGCATTAAACGTCTTTTCAAGCTCTCAGCTCCTTGTAAAATGCACTTGACACTCAACTGTATCTCTCAACCTTGAAGCACAATAATTCTGGAAAAAGCCAAAATTTATTGGGGAGGGGACAAAAGCCCAAAAACTAGGGACACATTTTAAAGATTGCTTGCATAATCTTGGAAAGTTGCTAGACTAAAATGCTGTGTTACCACCATGCATTTCACTGCCAAGTCTTGAACCCAGGACCCTGTACACTACAGTCAGAACAACATACCACTATGCCAAATCAACTGTTTCTTGAAACACAGGCTATCATTTAGTGAATTCGGTTCTCACCATAGCTCTCAACTTCTTAGCACAAAACACCTAGACAAAACCAATAATTGGGGAATACAGCCCCCAAACATATTCAGTGAATTAATTTGTCACCATACCTGTCAACTTGTTAGCACAAAAAACCTGGACAAAGCCAATAATGGGGGAATACAGCCTCACAAATAGGGACAAATTTCAAATATTGATCTTATAAATGGCTTTGTCTTACCATGTACTTTCCGAAGAATATGAAGTCTGAAATTCAAATGTCATGCCTGTCATTATTTGGTGAATTCAAAATCCAGAAAAAAACACAGATTTGTTGAGGAATAGAACAAAAATGAGGCAAAATTTTCACAAGTGGTAGTGGATAGGGATTTCAAGCTCTTCCTACCTACTCCCAAGGTACAAGGTTTGAGTCTAGCCACACACACACACACACACACACACTCACTCTGAATATGCAGTACAAACAGAAATAAAATGAAAATATTTCTGCACTACAGGCTTATGGTATACACATCCATCCACAGCCTCTTTTTCCCATTTTTGCACGTGAGGTCAGTGTGTCACTTCATCAGTGACAGTTGTCTAGAGCCAGGGTTTGCACCACCAGGTGGATAACACAGCATGTTATATTTCATTGTCCTAAATCTTTATGATTCTCTTGTAGGATATTCCAGACTTCAGAGATCATGGACATGCTTCCATATACTAATATGCTGTCTTATTATTATCTGCAAAGGGGGTGGTAGGGTTTGTCACCCAAATACTTCACCCAGAGAGGAAGGAAATGGGTAATATCAGTAAGGGTAGAATAAAGATATACAAAATAAATAAGCAAATGTAGATTTTGAATTGGGCATGGTGTATTAATCTTGTCACAGACAGCACAGTGTATATGCTAAAGCAAGCATCTTGTATTTGGTACATTGTATATACAAAATACACTGTTATATATCTCATATATAGGGAAAATGATAGAGACCCTGCTGAAGGAAATATTATTAGATTTTTTGGAAGTCATCAGGGCAGTGGTAGTGTAGGTCATATGTGTGGAGGCTGGTGTACATCTGGGTTATGCTAAAAGGCAGCTCAGTTGTGACTTTGTCTAATTTCCTACTCCGTGGTTGCTCAGTCACATTCTGTTTCAGCTTCCGGAGTGCTAAGCTGTTGTAGAACTTGACCAGCATAGATAAATGCCTACCTGTGTGCCAGCAGGCTGACCAATATCTATTATTTAATAACCAAAATAATTGAATAAATAACTGGTTGCATGTGCTATATAATTTTAGAAAACACATAGCTTATATCTGAAGATATAGTCAGTCTTTTAAACATTTTTGTTGGATTGCACTTTTTACATGACTGTACATAAAAGGCCACCTTGATGTATGGAATTTTATCACAAATATTTTATTGAGGGGATAGTTGTAAACCGTGTCAGTGCCCATTCTTAGTCATTTAGTCATTTTCACCTTACAACAGCATGTGTGTGTGTGTAATTGTGCCTGTATGTATCTGTGTGATATTTGTATGTTTATCTTTTTACATGTCTAGGCTTAACATATAATTACTAACAAACCTACAACTTTGTGGGGTACCAGACCCATCATGCCCTGAGGCATCATATGGTGCAATAGACATCAGTATAACATGTCATTTGAAAGCTTCATCTTTAGTTGTTGCAGTAGAAAATCCACCTGTCCTCCATCTTGATATGGGATACTGTAGCTCCCCTCTTCCCTTTCTGTGACATTTTACACTGAAGCAGAGTATCTAAATTTCCTCAGACCTGCATAACCTTGGATTCAGAATATAAAAAGAAGGTAGGATGGGGCACTGACTTCCACACCAAGGGAGTAAAGGATGCGTTTTTCTCATAATAAGGTTTGACTTGTAATTTTAGTAACTCCTGCAGGTTGGTAAAAGTACTTCATAGTCTGTTCAGCAAACATGGTGACAATATGATAAAGGAGATCTCTCCCACAAAACACACACCCTTCTGTTAAAACAAGTAGTACCTGCAAATTGTCAGTCCAAAGCAGCTTTGTGAATGTCAGCCATAGCTCCAGTTTCAAATGGAAAAGCCTCGAGAGAGCCAAAGTCCTGTCCTTCCCGCGAGAGCAGGCTCCAGCCTGCAGATGTTGCAGTCCAATCCCCTTCCAGTCTATGCAGTTGTAACCTGTCAGTTTTGTATGGCCCATCTGTGAATGAGTAAATGCAGAAGAGTGAGCAAAACAGTAAAACTCCTTCTACCATCAAAGTCGAGTTCAAAGCCCTTCAGTGATCCTATAATTGGAAATAAAAAGGGCCTCATTCTTTCTGGTTTTAAAAGTCTAGATATCACTTTGACTCACCTTCGGACAGGGGCAGCCATGGCAGAAGTGGCTTCTTCAACAGACTCAGGCTTAAAGGTGGAGGATGTCCACAGAATCAAGGATTTTGCAGGCTGTTCTCCAGCTGAAGACCCTCTGAATCCCTGAAAGTCTGCCTAACTGCTTCACTCTGGAGGCAGTTGGGGGTTGTCTCTTCCTCTATCCAGCTTCATGGTTTACCATCATGTAAGACAAATGTGTGATATCCAGAGGCTCTTACAAACCATTTTTGGAAACCCCTTTACAGACCTATTATCCATTGCTGAATGTCCCAACCAGCCAGAGAAGTCTGCATTACGAGAGAGAGAGTCTCTCTTCTTACTGAAAGAGCCATATAACAGTTCTAACCAAACCAGACAGGGTCAGGATATTATTCCAAGTTCTTTTTGGTTCTGAAGAAAACAGAGGACCTCAGGCCCATATTGGACTTCAGCTTACTGAACACATGTGAAAAAGACCTGATTCAGAAAGATTATGCTGCAGCTGATACCACCCTGCCTCAGGGTAAATGATTGGATGTGCTCTGTGGATCTTCAGTAAGTCCAGGAGATTCCTCTGTGTCTGTGTAGGAGCCAGTCATTTCCATTTCACAGCTCTGTCATTTGGTCCCACCTAAGCCCCAAGGGCAGTCACCAAATGCATGGATGTTATAGCAGCTCATCTATGACTTCAGGGATACAACAATTTCACACATCTAGATAACTGGGTCATAGCTAAACCCCACTTGATGGAGTCTCTTTGTCAAGCCAGGAATTTTCTTCTTCACTTATGTAACTTCCTAGGAATATTGGTAAACCTACAAAGGTCCAATCTGATCGCTACTCAGAAATTAGTCTTCCTGGGTTGTCACTTGGATACTATCATTCCATTGTCTTTCTTCCTCATGACAGAATTCAGAGTTTATAATCTGCAGCTGTGCGTCTCTTACTCAGCAACACTTAGTGCCTAGAAGTCTCATTGTCTTATAACTGAAGAGCCTCTTCAGTCCTGATTGCAGAATCTGCCCACTTTCATATTAGAATATTATAATGGCGCCTTCAAACTCAGTGGTTGCAGAGCTGTTATCCTCTTTCCAAGACCATAATTGTTACAGAATCTTGCAAAAGGTGTCTTCATTGGTAGTGACATTCACAAACGATTCCGGGGGGAATACAGTTTCAGACCCTACTTCCAGTAGCAGCAGTGACCATGGATATATCCTCCCTTGTGGAGGGGGGGGGTCATTATGAAGGGAGAATGGTTCAGTGTCTTTGAACTGATAATGTGGCCAATCTTCACATAAATGTCTTGGAGTTGAGATAGGTTTCCCTAGTGTTGAAGGGACTACAGGACTGTCTTTCTCAGGGTGTGATGTCTAGCCAAACTGACAGTACAACTGTAGGTTGGTACATCAAGAAGCAAGGGGGAACCAGATTTTACCCCCTTATGTAGGAAAGCTGTGAGGATTTGGCAATGGGCAGTAGCCTCCCACTACTTTCTGGTAGCAACACACATCTGGGGGAGTGGGGTCACAATAACCTTGCAGACAGGCTCAGCAGGTATGTTCTAATACCTTACAAGTGGTCCCTCAATCCAGTGACAACCAAGAAAATATTCAGTTGCTGGGCCACTCCCTGCTGTGATCTTTTTGCCACCCCAATCAACACCAAATGCCGAGGCTATTCTGCCATGATTACCCACTCCAGGACCACCGCCCAGGGATGCTCTCTGTCAGTAGTGCCCCCACCAACTAGGTTTCTTTATGTATGTCCCATCCTCTTCCTTGATGTTCAAATTTCTGCAGAACAAGGCAGTAGTAATCCTCATTGGCCCCTTTTTGCTCAGGCAGATTTGGTTTCCTGTTTTAAGGCCTCTCCTGAAGGAACCTTTCTGGTTCCTAGATCCAATTCCAGATCTCATCACTCACCCCTCTGGCAAGCCTCACCCAGATCTACACATTCCAAGGTTAACTGCTTGGTTTCTCCAATTCCACTGATGGGTAAGGATGTGGTTCTTCCTAAGGAAATTGTCAGAATTCTTACAGCTACTCAAAAGCCTTCCAGTTGAAATACCTATTGCAAGAAAGGATTTCTGCCTTGGGCTTGTCCACGTAACATTGACCCCTTATTACCTATAACAGACATTTTGTGCTTTCTTACATCTCCCTTTGATTCAAGTTGTAGCTTCTCTACAGTCAAGGTACAGTTAGCTCCTATTTTGAACTTTCACATTGAGTTTCAGTAATGTTGTTTAGCCTCTCACAAGCTATGCAAGGCCTTTCTATTAACACCATCTATTAAAGATCCAACTCAAAATAGGGATCTGAATTGTGTTTTGGAGACCATCACAAAACTATCCTTCAAGCTAGCATCCTTGGCAGATCTTAAATACCTCTCTTGGAAGACTTTTTTCTCATAGCCATCACCTTAGCAAGAAGAATTTCTGAGCATCATGCTGTGTCTTGTCATCCTTATCTGATTTTCCATAAAGACAGGGTAACTCTAAGGATGACTCCTTACTTTATTCCCAGAACTGCTTCTGGGAAAAGTATTTCACAGCACATTCATTTGCCAGTCTTCTTTCTGAATTATTATGGAACGCGAATATTACTGCATACCTTGTATGTACGTAGACAATTGCATTTCTACAGTCACAGAGCAGAGTCACTTACAAAGGATGAGCAGCTTTTTGTTTCCTTTGCTTAAAACAAGAGTTTATTCTACCAAAGCCATAACAAGTTCTACAGCATTTTTTAGTGTTCATTCATTAAATGATATCTGTGAGGCTGCCACTTGGTCATCCATGCATACCACTATAAAGCATTATAAGTCGGATTGTACCTCTAGGGGCGGGGCTCCCATTGGTGCTACTATCCTGAAGGATCTCCTGTCATGATATGGATATCCACAGTATCCATAGCTTGGGATTCTGACCCAGATGTCTGATTGGACAGATGGAATGAATAGGATACGTAAGTTATGTATTTACCAAAACAATTCAGTCCATCCCACCTTTCCACCTTTCATGTTGTAAGATCTGAAGGATCCACAGTTTAGACTACAATGCATCCAAGGTAGCACAGATTATGATGATTATGTCTTAAGGCATCAAACCAGATCTGAGGTAACTAGGGAGAGAGGTGCATTATAGGAAAGGAAATTCTTAAAGGGGCTCGAGGCTAGAGCACTACTTCTGATGAGTTTGTTTCAGCAACTGGCTTGAGGACCCACATTTTGTGTAGGATGGACTAGAAAGAAAGGATCTGTCATTATGGTAAGTACATAAATTTCATTTCTCATAGTCAAGCCACCTAAAAGGTTTTCACAGTGAAAAGATGCCTTCAAAAATAATCCTCCTTTATGCTCAGTTGGTCTCTGACGTTTCTCTGAACTAGTTCATTCAGCTGCCAGACTTTTATCCTAGCTACCACAGTGAAATTAGCATCTCTTACATGTGCTAGATCTTGCAGTGTTTCCAGGACTGTGTAACATCTGACACTGAATACCACTTTTATACAAGTAAAACAATCAAGATTTCCATGTGTTCTCCATTGTCTCCACTCCTACACAGAATTTATGCATGATCTAATGTTCCTTTGTGATGTTTTAACACTTTCTCAACGTAAGACAGTGATTTTAATGTTCATTCTAATGAATTAATATTATTTCATCATATAGGAACATATGTCTCAACCTCTTAGAGAAAGAAAGCCATAAAACATGGGGACTAAAGCCCCAAAATAGGGACAATTTTTAAATACTGCACTTACAAACTTCGAAAGTTGATAGAATAATGGGTTTTCTATTAGCATGAATTTTTTTGAAGGGTACGAAGTTTGAAACTCAAACACCTGTCATAATTTTCTGACTTCCAGCCGCAATGATTTACCATTTTGTTTGCCAGAAAACCAAATATTTATGAAGAACATATCAAATATATGAGGAAAACATCTGTCCATGCATCTGGACAGTTGAGAGTTGTCTATAGGAATCATCAAAAGAACAAGGCTATTTGACTAGACACGTGTGCCTTGCCAAAAATGACAATCAAGCTCTAACAACCTTTTCAGGAGGGGAAAGGCCTTTAAGTCTCAGAATGTATTTTATGGCACCCATTCAGTTGTCTAAGCTAAGTTTAAAGGGCAGCATGCAGTCACATCACTTGACATGCAAGTGGAGTCTATTCTTGAGAAAGGGAAGGTGCTGGGTAATGAAACTATATTTTCATTTAGTTTTTTTTTTTATTACCTGATGTAATTTGAACTCTTTTGTCCTAGTCTTGGCTACACTATTTGATATAGCAAGAAAGAGGAGATCATGGATAGCAGGGTCCATGAGGCATGGAAGGCAAGGCACAGGTTTTCCTTCAAGAGCTTGTACGACACAGAGTACAGGGGTAGTGATTCCTGTATTTCCTGGTAACTAAGGCCAGAGATCCTTTTTTGATAGAAACCTTTGCATGTTTTCAGGTTTTTTGAAGTGTTTAGTGAGTTACATACCAAAGAGTGCATTATATTCTATGATGGATCTAATCGGAGCAGAGTACTGGGGAACAATAACTTCCTTGTTCTAGATGAGATGCCGTTTGTGATTATTTGTAAGGTATAGAAGGATTTTCTGTCTACATTTGCAACGTGATGATCAAAGGAGAGGGAGCCATTGATCTAGGTGCCCAAGCCTGTGTTGATATACCCAGTAGTTACTGGGGTGTCACTCATACAGTAGGTGTTAAAATTTGCTGTTTTCAGAAGCAGATGATACTGCATTTCTTAGCATCCATTTCTGGTGCACCAGAAGTTAATGCATGTTTGTTCCATTGGAAGGGTTTTAGTATCATTGGTTGATCTAACTACTATACCTAGCTTACAATCATCAGCGAACTTAGTCATCCAGATTTCCTTATTGTTAGTATTTAGGTCAGAGAAATAAATGCCGAAAAGGAGGTGGCCTTGTACAGAACTATGGGAAGGCAACAGCTTACCTTTTTCCTGAAGCATCATCACCGACCCAAGTGTCATATGTTCTGTCCTTGAGCCAATTTGAAAACAATCTTATTACATAAAGATCAGTGTTTAATGCCATTAACTTTGTAACCATCTGATCATGTGATATGATGTTAAATGCCATTACCAGATCCAAGTAGGCAGCATAAACATTGACCACTGTCCACCATTTGCATGACCTTTTCAAAAAGCACACAAGATTTAGCAAGCACGTTGTACCCTTAAGAAGTCCAAATTGTTGTGGGTTGAGTCTGATCAAATTATTAATATCATGGTTTATGAGGTTTGTGATGGTGCATTCCACTGTTTTACAGGTAATACTAGTAAGGCTAATGGCCTGTAGTTTCCCGGGTCAATGGTGGGGCCACTGTTATGCAGGGGCTTCGCCACCCCCAGTGCATCATGACTTGGTAACATATCTCATGGCAATGCTTAGGTTGAACAACATGAGCAGGTGATCAACAGGAGTCTGCTTGACACTATTTATTAGAGAACCAGGTATATTGTTTGATCCTTGCAGATGGAGGGAGGAGGGATGCAGGTATGTTTGGAGTGGGAATAATAGCTTCAGGAGAGAAATTTGCAGCAAACGTATTTGCTAGTATGTTGGCAATGTCTTTAGTGTTTGAATAGGAGATGCCATTATAGATAAATTCTGAACAGCGATGTGAATTTTCCCTTAATTTTTGATTGTAGCTAAAAAGGACCTATAATTATCCTTAACCTTAAAAAGTAGAATACATTCTTGGGATGCTTGGCTGGTCTTTTTAACTGTCTGCAATTTCTTGGTAAGGCATTTTATATTATTTTTGTGATGGGAGGTTCTGGATTTACAAGGTAATATAAGTAGTTTCTTTCTTCTGTTGTATAGTTTACTATTATATGAAAACCAGGATGGTTTATTGAGTTTGCTATTGTATTTGTTTCTGGTGGGGCCTACTCTGTCAATGTATTTATCTAAGTGAGCA
>NC_056747.1:422856469-422858969 GCF_019279795.1 Protopterus annectens | reverse complement strand
ATAAAACTGTGGAGATGTTTAAACGAAGGGGCTACAGCAATGAGTTGATTGATAAAAGCTGTAAAAAGGTTTTTGAAAGCAATTGTAGAAAACAAGGGACAGTACCCATAAAATATCTACTATTTCTCCTAATAATAGGATGAGGAAACAATGTAATACTTTGTATTTTGTTACTACATATAGTTGTTTTAGTATTGAAATGATGAGATTGGTGAAACATTATTGGGAATAGTTGAATTCCCTTAGCAACGTGGCAGTTTGATTAAATGAAAAATTAGGGTTTTCTTTTAGAAGAGGCAAAAACATACAGAATTTCTTAGTGAGGAGTAAATTTATTATGCCCTTTATGTATTTAGAACATAATATATTATCTAGTGGGACCTTCACGTGTGGCAAGTGTAAGGCCTGTACGTTTGTAGTGAAGAGTTTCCCACATATGAATAATGCATTTTTTAATACATGGGATCATTTTACTTGTAATTCTGAGGGTGTTATTTATGCCTTCAAATGTCCATGTAACCAGTTTTATATTGGTGAAACTAAAAGGGCATTTAAAGTTATATTAATGGATCATGCTAGAGATATTGCTAATAATAAAGAGGAAAGCTCTGTGGCTATGCATTTTAACAAATGTCATCAAGGTAATAATGAGGGGTTAAAAGGCACAGTGCTGGAAAAAGTGACTGTCTCTTGTTTTGATGATAATAGTCTCAAACAACAACTATTGTTTAAAGAGGCTATTTATATTTTAAAGTTTGGCACTTTATACCCATGTGGGCTAAATGAAGAAATGAATTGGAGGGTATTAATTTAATTATTTTGTTGTTTTATTGTATCAGTTTGATAAAAAAAATTTCTTAAGTGGATAATTAATTATCCAACTGTTGTCTGTTAGTATATAAAATGTGTGTGCTCCTATGGTTCCTTACTCCTTGAAGGCTACGGCCGAGACGTCAGTGGAAGAGAATTTGTTACTAATAAACTTGTGGATCACCCTTGGGTTGTATTTTGCTGTTAATTTCGCTGAGTGGTTGCTGTAGTTCGTTTTCATATGGGCAGTGATCCACAACATCATTTACCACGTATATTTCGTGATACTGTGGATGGTACACAAATGTCTTTGGACAATTTTCTAGCTAACTCTTTAGACCGCACAGAACGTGGTCTACAACAGAGAAATGTGGCTGGTAATGTGTCTACAGTGTATACAGCATGGGAGAGATAGGAAGATGATAGAAACAAACGCTATTCTAACCCATTTAATAATGTGGGTCGGAAGCTTCCATTGTCTCTCAATTCAGAAAATAAGTCTTTATTTGATGAACTGGAAAAATGTATGTGGAAGAAGACTGCAACGTTTTTTAATTTATCTGGTCTACAGAAGTATGTTGACCTAGACATTACACCTCATGGGTTAAGAGTTTATAAAGACCCAACCCTTCCACTCAATTTAGAGAAGGATACTGACATTGCATTTCACAAACGGTGGGTGGCAGCTGCACATAAATGTGCATCTGAATGGGTGAATATCCTTATTGAACATGATAGGGTTAAACAAAAAGAACTAGGAACGGAGATTAAAAAAAACTATGTGAGAATTTAGCGACCGGAACTTCTGCCCATATATTTGATGAATTTCTGGTTAATATCAATGCCAAGTTAAGGGAATATGAGACAGAATTGGTGGAAAGAAAAAAAGGGAAACTACTCCGGGATCTGCGTGACTATGAGAATGGTAAAGCTTTTATCTCTAGAGCCAATAGAAAGAGGTCACGCAACCATGTCAGATTCCAAAAAGAGGGCGGAGATGTCCGTTACTACAATACTTCCTTTTCTGCTTCAGAGGGCCAGAATACATCGTATGAAGAAGACGGGGATCAGAATTCTGAGTTTCCTGTTTTGCCAGCAGCACAATACCCTGAATGGTTTCAACAGACTTTTCACCATGATTCCTCCAATTTTAGAGGTGGTAAACAGGGGAGGAAACATCAGCGTGAAGTACAGGGACCGGCACAGAGAGACCAGTATCCACAAGGGTGTTTTAAAAGAGGTAAATGGTGACTGTTTTTCTCTACCCTCATCTAAGAACTATGTAGTAAATGTATTTGGACATTCATTTACTGATTCAGAATATTCGGTTTTAAACCATGGACTGAAGTTTATACCTACTGTTTTATCACGTATGCATGACATTAAATGTGATGTTTTCAGATTTAGTAGGAAACTTCATTTTAAAAAGTTTTTTTCATACTACAAGTGAGAATACTGATGCAGTTATGTCCATGGATAGTCTTGATTCTTCCTTGGAAAGTTTTCATACTTGCAACTCAGATAGTTTATGTAATGCATATTGTAAATTGGATACCGAATATGTTACACATAAAAGCTGTTTCATGCCACCTGTTCTGAATAATGATGTTGTGCACCTATCGAATTTGAATTTTGCTATTGAAAGTTCTTACATTGAGTCTATGAAACATAAGTCTGATATTCAATACAA